>NW_028257719.1:0-57265 GCF_054643075.1 Acanthaster planci | reverse complement strand
AAATCATTAAGAAGGGAAGGGCTCAATTTGGATGTTTTCACACAAATTAGTAAGTTTCCTCCCCTTCTATTCTTTTAAAATTTGTTTCGGTTTTCTTTTTCTTTTCCCACCTTTTTTAAATTTTCCAATTTCCCCCAAGCACCTTTTGCCTCTCTCCGGGCCCTCGGCCCAGCGAAGGCGATGCACCTATTGATAATTCGACCACCCGAGCTCGCACGACCAGCCACGGTGTCATATGTGACATTCCTAAATTCTGGACTACGGTAAAACCCGGCTCCCTTTCTCCTTCACCGGGACTTTCTGTTTTCGTATGGTTTTCCACTCATGTTCACCGATCGAATCCTTAAATGTTTTGGATTTACCCAAGTACATTGGAAACTTTTAGAGACAGCTATTTATTAAATACAAACTCTTTAGCTCAGATTGATAGCGTTCACTTTCAAGTTAGAATAAGACTGCAAGATTTTAAAATACCTGCACAAGGCTCTAACAGAAAGGTATATGACCAGGTGGGAGGCTGTCCTACGGTTTATACGCTTGAAGTATTCGTGTAATAAATTTGGTTGATGGGAAAAGTAGCAGAATCTATTAACTTGTATTTGTCATTCAAGAATCCTTCTTCGTCTTCCAGTCCTTCCGATCGGTGCTGCAGTTCGTTCAGCCGCTGGCTCTGTTCCTCTTCGTCTGGCTCATTATGATGGTGGCCGTGTGGGGCCATCTTATTTAAGCGCTGATTAGAAACGGGCACTGATTTTCCTGAAAAGGAGATCGTTCACGTTAAACACTTCACATCAGTCTTAAATATTTGTGATATATTCGGGTTTGGGGCTCATAAAAAAGTCACAGTCAAACTGCGGTGTTACTGATGCTATCGTCATGGCAACCTCTTTATTTATTCTTAATTAAAAGCCCTAAAGTATCAGATATAAACTGTTTTCCCTAGAACGCCGGGGGTGGGTAAGAAAAAATATTCCGTTTTAGACGTGGGAGCAGTGGCATATGTTTGTGCTGGAAACATGGGGGATGGAGGATGAGGAATTGTGAGGGGGGGATGATTTGTCTGGCCGTGGAAATTTGAAAAACGGGGGGGGGGGGGATTGACACCGGCGAGGAAAGTATTTATCGCTGCGCCAACCTGACTCCCCGCGGTTTAAAAATCGAGAGGGAGCTTCTTTTCTTGTGTTTGAAAGGCTCGAGATGGAATAGAAAAATTGGTTTGTTGCTCCAAGCAAAGTAATGCAACTACGTATCCTTGTTTAGGCAGCTACATGTACGTACGAGAGGTGCCGCGTAAGGGACAAGATCCTCCCCCAACAATGTCAGCTTAAGAAAATGACACCCCTCCCCCAGAAAAAAAAACCTCAGGATGCTAGAACATTATAGTAAATGTGCACGACCGCTTTGCGGGGAAAATGGGTCCTTGGGAAATTCCTGGGTGTCAGAGTATTGACGGTACCGGCACCCCCCCCAGTCTATTCTAATGCAGACCTCGGCCCACATGCGTGATGATATGAGCCTGGAATGTGTTTTGCCTACTCGACATCATTATGAACAAAATAAACGGTATATTGCAGAACGAATGAATAATCAGGAAGCAGCCCATGAATTATTTCACACCGAAATTTATGATTTTTCTTCAGTTAACATACAGATTTGGGGGGACCTGTGCATATATTTACTTTATATGGCAAAATACTGTACACTTAAAAGAAAAATACATTTTAATTTAATTTATTCATTTTCAATAATGCGATAAATCTGTGATGGTTATGGCCTATTTTTAAGATTTGTATTATTGGTTCCTAATGTTAAGGGAAAAAGTGTACGGCATTTCAGCCATCAGAGAGTATCTAAAAATTCCATGTGAGAAATAATCCTCCATATTTTACGTTTCTATGCTTGTATTGTTTTTGTTTGGTTTTTTTTTTGGGGGGGGGGTAATGATTATCACAGATGTTATTTGATTCAGATCAGATCTAACTTTACAGACCCTACGGACCACTGGATATACAAGGAGACAAACAGACAAACCTAGTACATGTACATTCACACGAAAGCCGGCAGAACCAGCAATACCCAAACTTACCCACTAGTACCCCTTAACCCGCTTCGATGTGCAAGCAGTTATCAAGCTCACAGTCTACTTGTATCTGACATTCAAGGATCCAGATGTGATGTCTAGAACTGAGCCACTCGCTTACTTGGAAAGTTTCATACCCAACCTCCAGAATGCGACACTGTTCCTACACCCACAACAATTGCATCAACACATGTATACTTTGTATAATCACGAAGGAATGGTATGATACGCCTGACGCCCTTTGATCCCCGCTTCCCTCTTTATATAGCCTTGGTGTACATTTCATATGCAAATGTATTGACTTTTCAACAAAGGGTATGGTTTAAGGGGTATACGAACTGCGGTTAGTCTTTGTATGTACATGTACATGTAGTCTAGGCCTATGGGTGGTAAACTCATGACGTCAGTGACACCATAGCGATGTGCATTTGGAAATCCCATGACCCGATAAAAGTAGAGATAAAAAAAATAAAAGGTAGCGTAAACTGTGAGAAAATGGACTTACGAGTCCCTTTAAGTTCGAAACGGGAAATACGTAGTCCCGTACCGTGGACGAACGCACCTTAATCAAGGAAGCTTGAAGACAAGTCTTATCATGAGTGATTTCCGACTCTTTCATGCATTGTTAATAAATTTTATTTATATATGTGCAATGTTTATGACTGCATGGAAGTGAAACAAAGTAATACATGTACATTAATTTTAGCCAAAAGTGCAAGATTTCTCCTCTCATGATTCATGCCATGTGGCCTTAAAAATGGGAGTCCGGCCTGGCAAACTACGTGGATCTAGGACACAACTTAGCTAGTGGACCGTAGGGGGGGCAAATTGTTTCCCTGAAGACAGTGTAATATACCTGTGTAATATACCTTATCTAATATGCGCAAAAAAATTTAACAATCTTTCTTCTGACGGTGTGAGTGTCAAAATTGGATTTCATTTTCTACACAAGAATTGAACTTGATGAAACCACGAATTGAACCAAACTACAGTGCACATATAAACTATTCAGAAACTGATGATGGTACTAAGTTTCTAGGATAATTGTGTTGCCTTCAAGTTGGACTTGTTTTTAAGCTAGGTTTACGTTCCCGGCGGCCACGGCAATCACGTGTGCCTAAAACGTAGTGCACTGTGGGATTTTGGCAATTTCTTTTCGCCGTAGTCAAGTTTCATAGGTCCTGCTGAGTTTTCTCAAGGTCTATTGTACTGCCCATACAAATCATGTTCGGATTTAATATGTAATAAGCCACTGTAAAGTCTGCACATTTCTAAAGGTGATAGAAGTTGCCTTCAGCTGATTTCTCGACAAAAGTAGTTTTTTATCATGTTGCATGAATAGTTGCCCTGCCTGGCCGGGCTTTTATACTCCCTCCCCGACCGCGCTCGCCGTACGTAGTAGAACGCAACGTGCCGCATCATCCTGCGCACGGGGCATGTAAACCGTCACGCATTTGGACGGCACTGTGATTGGACGCGACGAAACGGCTACCGAACACCCTAGCTTGCCGTGATAACCGTGACAAAACGTGGCAAAACAGCGTGTCAAAACCTAAAAGGATCGTGAGATGCCAGGGAATGCACATACTTCCCGTCCCATTATATACAGACCGTCTCCAAGCTTCGTTACGGCCTATCACGTTCTGTCCGCACGTTTTGTTGCGTTCACCCCGTGAACTACGGCCTAGGTTTCTCATCCGCATCGGGACTGCCGTGGCAAAATGTTTGGACAGTTTAAAAATCTTGCCCAGCATCCACGGCAATCACGGACTGTCACGTTTGCCTATCCTACTCCCCTGCGTTGTATCACGTCCATACCGTTTTGTCCACCGTGGCCAGAAATGATTGCAGTGGCCCCCGGGAACATAGTGTAAACCTAGTTTTAGATACAAAATGGAAAAAACTTCAAGCGGTCGGATCGGATTGCGATCACGGTACGCACAGATACACTGTGTACAGGCAATGTATGCTGGGTCATTGGAGTTCAGCAAGGCCTTATGATTGATTCATGTATTTTGACTCACACACCTACGGAACAAAAATTCACAGGCTGCGCATGTCGTCGCGACGCGTGGCGGTCGTGCATAAACAAGTAAAGTTGGCATCCCCAGTACCAAAAATGGTCGAACCAAGACTGAGGAGCAATCTTTGCCACTGGTGAGCTTACCGCATGCGCAATCTGATAAAGACAAACAGCATGATGAACGGATCGTCGTCGGGTGGAAGCGAGAGATCGGTGAGTAAAAATCTCATAAAAAAATACTCGGTCTCATGGTCTGAAATCCTTGTTCCACCCCCTTTAAGAGCTAAAGGTTACAGAAGTTTGCTGTCACGGGAAAATTTGATTTAAATAGCTTTGTTCCACCTGTGGATTATTCACCTTTCAAGTTCGGTTTAAAAGCAACCATAGCGCTGCGACTCCAAAGAGTATGAAAGAGTAGTTACTTTGAGTTCTCGGAGCATAAAATTATCATATCCCTTCACGTTGCAACCAGGGGATTGACCCACTTGATCACCCTCACTCTTTAATGTTGGGAATTCGGAAATGCGTATTTTAGGTTATTTCCAACTTAAACCGTCAGACAGAATGCAGCAGTGTTTGAGGAAAGGCCTACAACTTAATCCTCGTCAGCTCAGTCCACCCCTTAGTCGCCAGCGTGGATTTATGCCGCTGCAAACAACTCACATCGACAAAAAGCCATGACATCTGGCGATACT
Organism: Acanthaster planci; assembly: GCF_054643075.1. NCBI lineage: Eukaryota > Metazoa > Echinodermata > Asteroidea > Valvatida > Acanthasteridae > Acanthaster > Acanthaster planci. The sequence continues at coordinate 52,467 of NW_028257719.1, read as the reverse complement.
GAAAGTTGTATACAACCTCTTTTTCGGCGTGGTTGTTTTCTAACCACTGTACCTGGTCGAATATTAATACATGTATTGGTGATTGAGTGTGCAATGACAAAATCAGCCGGGGAATCCCCAACCGACTTGCATACGAGGTTGATGATTTGCTATATTATTATCAGTATCCATAGAGTACATTTCCCTGGGATCAAGTGTGAAACAGGAATTTCCCGAATTTGCATACGTCATGTGAGGTAACACAAATAGTCAGGCACCCTTCGTCGCCTCCCTCAAGTTTTCCATTTGAAATATTCGCCCCAGTTTGTATGACGTCTCGGTTTCTGCAAAATAAATTTTAATTCATTTCCGCCGTTCTTGATGATATGAACAAGTACGACACCTTGTTTGGGAAGGTAAACTTATCAGGACAAACAGATGTTTCTGTGCCAGATTTTAGAAGTAAAAGTTAGAGTCTTTCGTTATTCTCGTTCATTATTCTTGTGAGAGAGTTTGGTTTCAATGGTTTTATAAAGTGTTGTTTTTCAATGATCGACACTAGATCAACACTAATGCACAATAGGCCTAGGCTAGGCCTAGGCCTATTGTGCATTAACTAATTCAATAATTGGCAAACAAGCCAACATGACCAATCGTTTCAGTGGCTCGCACGCTGCTGGGCGTGATTGGGTGAGCTGTGAGCAATCCTTACTTTTGCTTCTTAAATTAAAGTTCTTGGACACTCCCGGGAAGTTCTGTTATAATGGGAGAAATTATCCCTTTTACAATTGAGGAAAATTACTTCTTGAACTGTAAGGTTTACATGGTTTATGCAAACCTTTCAGATAGCCATGTACTAATTCCCATAAACATATTTTGGCAAAATTTTGGATTTTTGCCCTTCCTGACATGTATTTTAACACTGTATACTCAGTGTATGCCCCCGAAGGCTTGTGAAAAACCACAAGCGTACTCGGGTGGGACTCGAACCCACAACCTCCAGTTTACTAGTGCAGACATCTTAACCATGCGACCACTGAGCTTAACAGTATTAAAATACACATCGGGAAGGACAAAAATCCAAAAATTTACACCTTTCCGGCACAAATCCATCTTCTAAATACACATTTTGGCTGTTTTGATTGTGACAACTTAGCCTTCAATCATGTCCATCACAGCTATTAGTGCAACCAAATTTCATACATGTCAGATGGGGAGGTTTGTTCACCTTATATCCTCATCAAAATGGAGAAATTCTTGAGCATTTTGCCCATCCACACTACAGAAATCAGAAGCATCACTAGACTGAGCATGTACTCTCAATAACTGTCAGCTGTTCGACAGCTTGACCGATTGTAACACAGCTCCTATCTTTTCCTTATGTTTTCCTGACCCCATCCAAATGAAAGCTGAGCTACATGTATGATTGGTCATTGGAATGGAAGCAAATTGGACCAATCGCAGTGTGATTTCAAAATAGCAGGTAATAACCACACCGTGATGATGAAAACAATCACCATGGTGATGTACATGCATACCAACCAGTCAGCGGATTGGGAAAACAATCTTTTCTTTGATCAATGTGTATGCGCACGCTTGTTGCAGTTGTTTCCATGGGCAAAACTTTTTTGCAAAACTCCTGGATTACCGCACCGCCTCATTTATAAAAAGGAAGACTACACGTACATGGACTCCAAAGGTAATTTTGGAATGGTTGTCATACAACATGCCAAGATGTGAGAAGTCAATAGGCCTAAATTCCTACAGCATGCATGTGAGAAGCCTGGATATCATTGAAATTGCTGACAGCTTTGCCAAAGGGCCCGTGATGCTATGCCGATAAATGGAAACATCTTGTCGGGGATTTTCCCAATCGATGCAAATTTCACAAATAGGGACAGCTATCAACTTAGCTGACTGTCTGTATTGACTCACCAGAGTAGACCATGTATTTTTGTATGCTGGCATGGCTGGCGCACAACAATGTCTTTGGCACTTACTGTCATACAGTTTGCCCATTTTCTCTGTATTACTAAAAAATAACACCCTAATTGTGAACAAAACAGCTGACCATAAATGAACTACATCAAATTGGTGTATCAGTTTGGTTTCAAGACAAGAGGTATATCTTAGGGCATTTCCAGCAAAAAATTTACAAGTTTCGGAAACCGTTTCCAGCAAAAACTTTACAAGTTTCGGAAACTGTTTGGTTAATTTTCTTGGTAAAATGACATTTCTTTGACTGTGTCTTGACATCTTGCATGTGGTTGGCATCCTGTCACAACCATATGGAAACTAGGTTTTAAGTTAAGGCAATTCCAGTTACAGCGTACAAGTTATCTATGTTGATTGCCTAATAGTAATATCTTGGTTATTTGTGCAATTTTTTTATCACTAATTTACTCAGTTTTGCATCTACACTTTTCACATCCAGCACATTGCACTAGAATTTAAAAATGAAACATTTGTGTCTTCCTTTACAAATGAAAGTGAAATGACCAGTTTCAACTGCGTCACAGCTTGTCATATTGGAAGGAATTGATTGTACATGAATTGCTGTTACAACTTGGAAGGTGCACACACGAACCAGCAAAATACATACTGCACGACAGCACCCAATTCAAGTTTCTATCCATGCTGTTTGCTGTAACCAATTAAACTGTAACCAATTAAACTGTTCCTTTTTCGTTTAGTCGTGTTACATGTACATGATCTAGGATGGCTGACCCCCTTGCTGTAGAATGGAATCACCCGGGTGCCTATCAAGTCCCTTCAGACACGGAACAGACAAGTTTGGGCTCTGGGTGGTTTCAGCATGTAAAGGATCTGCATGTGCAAGTGGAGAACTACATGAAAGCGCTGCCGGTGAACGAAGAAAGCATTAAGAAGGCTGTGGACACGATCGTCCAGGTGGACTGCCCTCTGCCCGCAAAATTCTCCAAGATCAGCATCACTGACCTCCTCAAGAAAAACAAGAACATCAGGGTGAGAATGCCATCTTTCGTAGCACAGAGAGGAGGCCAAGCATAAGTGAAAGCAGTGCTTCAATACTTTCCCAGCAACTCGAGTTTTGTCTTGACCTTCCTTCTTTTCTTTTTTTTTAATATATTCTGCACTATATCGAGCCCCTTTGTGATATTCTGGTCACACACTATCTTAACTAGTTGCTGTCCTGCAAACCAAGCTGTTGCAGGCCTTTTCCACTCTTGGAATGTGTGGAATGATCTCATTTTCATCTAGTTGCCGTCGCCCACAGCTCCTCCAAAAACTCCAACCTCAAATTGGAGGCTTTGAGATACTTGTGACAATTAAATGTAAGATGTTGCTAATGCCAAATCTGGATGTATGTGTTTTTTAGGACAGTCAAACGAATTATGAATATTTTGATATGCTGCTGGTAGTGAACACAAGGATTCCTCAAAAATGTCAATGGAAGTTCAGCTTGTAAGCCTGAACAGACCTGCTGCAGAGTGCTGACAGTGAAAGAATATGCAGTTTTACATTTGGGAGGAAAAACCCCAGACAGGGGTGTAGTGAGGGCATTTTCTTTGGGGCTGTGCCAGAGTCAATTTGCTGACTGGTAACTTGTTCGCCAACCTGGTGTCGTGTAGAATTCACACAGTGCAGAAAATGGAAATCCGTAGTACTCTAAGTTTCATGCTTCTGGGGAAATGCCACTTTATGTACCACTTTTGGATTCATTTGCCAACCAAGGCTTTATTTGGAATTTGGAATAAATTATTGCCCCCCCCCGGTCGCTACACCCCTGCTCACAGATAAATTTACCCCTTGGCCAAAATTTATAAATACCTTGTCCACATGTCGGCTCAACCTCAGTCATTGAGTTGGAATGCCAGGAAAGTACCACTGTGTGCAAATCGTTGATGGAGCGATATCACTGCAGCAAAGTTAACACTTGCATACACAGATAAGGATAAAGGCTGATATGCCAAACACTCGCCAATCAGTGCAAAGCTTGCATTCATATACATGTACAAACATCAAGCTATTGATTATTGGCTTCTGTAATGCAAATAAATGCCCCTTCAATCCTTCACTGAGAATAGACCCAAAACATGACATCACACTTTCTTAATATGCACAGTTTCATATGAGGGCTTGATGGATCATGTCCTACGTGTACGTGACATGTGCATGTATCTCCCTGCCACTGGAAAGCACATGAGTACAATAAAAAGAAACCTGACATCATTATGTTAAAATGCTATTGAAATTGGCATTGCTGCCATAATAGATCCATTAATCCTTAGTACCTTTGCAATGAGTGGGAGGCTTGTGTCAGAGGGCACTGCACTGTGAGGCTCGCCCACGTTCTTTGGACTGCCCCATCTGAAATAGGATAGTGCAGAAAAAAAATAGTAAAATGGATATTTCCAAGGCATGAGTCATTACTAGGAAGCCTGTTACGAAACTAGTCCTTGTTAAGAGAAGGAGCACAGCAAGAGTTGAGTCTTGCTTTACTAGCCGGTCTTGAGAACAGGAAGAGGTCAACCAAGGTATCCCCCTGGGGACTTGATTAAATTTCCTTAGTTAGATAACTGGTTTATTTTGCATATGTGGTTCCAGCTTTTTAGGGAGCCCTGTTACCTGATGATAGGAGGCCATTGACGCACATGCACGAGGCCCAAATTTTGGTCAGGTCCCTAGATTCTGTTCATTTATATGCATTTGAACATTCTTTTAAAGATTTGACCCATCCCTGAAATCCAGGGATATTTGTTTGTGTTGTGCTGTGACGTACAAGTGGTCAGCATTGACGTACATGTAGATATATCGGAGGCCCTATATAAAGCAAAACATGAAAATTTTTACATGAATATAGTGCTAACAGCACCTGTAGTACATTTATTTTTTTTAGTTCAGAGATTGCATATAGTGCTGCTTACAGTTTGCAACTTGCCTGTTGTTTTACAAATGGTGTGGAATATTTTATGTAAGTACATGTACGTGTATATTTGATTGAGGTTATGAAATGACTGGAGATGCTTGCGCCAAGCAACTTGTCTGGATCAGACATCTCAAGTTTACATTTGTCACTTATATCAATGATCTGTCTTGGGTTTTGTGGTTACTGGCTTGTCAGTTAGATGTGTGAGTTATATTTTACTGTGTGTCAGCTTAAACACACCCACGCACTCGGCAAGCAATCTCCACTTCCGGTTGAATCTTTTGGCAGAATGTCAAGAGGAAGAACTGCAGTTTCTAAAATTGCATTTCACATGCATGCATACATGCCTGGCTGTTGTACATGATTCATGTTTTGTCATCCTGTTCCAGGGTTTTTTTCACCCACAAGGAGAGATTTCAACCAACTTTTAATCAGCAATGTCTCACTGAAACCCCACTTTTTTTATATGCACTGTATGTTGTGTAATTTCTGGCTAAATAAGCCTCTGTTTGGACATCAACGCTAACACCACTTTTTAGGGAAGTTTTGCTGATTCAAATAATACCACTGCAATACTTGAGTGATAGTTACTTAGAATTCGTACTTCTGGGCTGAAACTTTTTTGGCCATGGATTTCACCGGCTGAAAATGATATCATGCTCGTGCGTCAGACATAGCCTATGATTAAATGGGTAGTTTCTTATAGCAACATTGTGGCACCCCGCTTTAGGACAGACTTTTAAAAAGTCTTTTAAAAAGACAGTTTATATACTCTTTATCCTGGGTTTGTACACAAAGGTAAGTTTATTCAAAACAACATCTGTAATAGTCAGGGCTGTGTGTTTATGGGTATTGTTTTGGACCAGGTACCTGTTATATGGCAATATTGACTACCTGGATGCCCTTAAAATGACAAATTGCATTGGGCACAATCCTGGCAGACCATGTGCCTGAAACAGGGCTCTTTTTGTCATACATAGGAAGCGGCATATTGTTTTAGACGTTAGAATCTCCCCCACCTTTTTAATAAACGAAAATTGTGTTACCTTTAATTTATAACAAAAGAGTATCTCCTTCAAGCTCTGACTGGAGTTATGACTGCGGTACCAGGTTTTTCAGTGGCACGATGATTCTTTGGCAATTCACTATTTAGGTTCACATACGTTTTTACATGTGGAATTTTCTACTGGTGCCCAGCCCGAAAAAAATGGAACAAGGTTTTGATATCGACGGGCGGGCACTCGGGTACCCAGGTACCTGGCACAGGCCTTGTAATCTACTTACAGTAAGTCTGAAAGAAAGTGTGTCTATGTGTCCTGTGTGGGGACAATAAGCATGGGTAAGGTAGTATTATATTTCTGTGAATTGACCTACATGTACATGTATGTCCCTGACTGTTCAGTTTGATAGAGTTTATTTAAAATTTATCTCTAATTCTCATTATGAATCTGTGTGAAGCTAGAGGTCTGTGTGTGAACAAAAACGGTGTGTTTTCACCACTGGTGGTGGATGGGGAGGTTTCTGACTGGGGACCCCCCCTTTTGCATGGCATACAATGGGGTGGGACTTAATGGATGGGCCTATTATACAATGTAGCATTAATAGCTGATGCCTGATGGTCTAACAACTGCCCCCCCCTTGAAATTGTTCTGCCGCTTTTGTTTTTCACACCGTATGCACTGACTCTTGATTGTAAGAATGACCAACATTGTAAGTTCAAGCGTGTATGGCTCTGAACACTTGCAACTGATTTTTACTGTAATGTACCGGTACCTTGCATGATGAAGGGTGCCCAGAAGAAATGGTTGCCCATAAGTCTCATTCTTCTGTGCTGGGGAAATCTTTCCTGGCTGAATATGTAGAAAATTGAATGAAGCAGGTCTGGAACCCGTTACATGTACATGTAATCGCTCAATTATTTTTCAAAGGAAATGGATTTTGTCAATTAGTACCTGTACATGTAGTTGCAAAGTAAAGCGACAGTTTTCACACACAAGGCGCAAGACTAGCCACCAGGGAAACATCAAGAATTACTTTGTCATTGATGTTCTTGTGTAAATTTATTCTCTGCTTTGGCAATTTTTTTCTGATTTCCATTTTTGTCATCTTTTTCGCAGGGTGACAAGAGTCTATCTACATTAGTCTCAGCTTTAGGACTCCTGGAAAAGTACGGGCGCAATTTACTGAAACCCGAACGTCCGCCACTGTGGAAGTGCATCTACTTTGCAAATAGTGTCTTCCGCACCAGAGTAGACATCATCAAAGTAGGCAGTTGATCACTTTTATTTACTAAATGTACTGATGAGTTCTTACTGAATAATTGAGTTTGAGAAAATGAACAATTGTGATATTAGTCAAAGGAACAATGGTGTTTGGGAAAATGGACAACTGAGATATTATTCAAATGTATTCAAAATGAATTAAGAATTATTAACATGCATCATTTTTACATTGTAAGCTTGGTGATTACTGTTTGGCTTCTCAATTTGTAGCATTTTTGGCTTGATCCTGCTAAGGTAAATACAGTTGATTTGATGTACATGTACCTCTTTTTTTTCCACTGCTCTTTTCTTGCGCAGGGTGCAAGAGATGTTTTGAAGCTTATGGGCTATTCAGAGGTGGTAGAAGATGGTCTGAGTTTCCCTTCAGATCTGGCATCACCCAACTTGGATCTGGTTGCCATTGTAACAGCTGACTTGGCAATTTCCAGGAGAGAGCTGGAATTGTATCATCAGGAAGAGCACCCTCATTCCTACCGTGTCAAGGATTGCTTGGAGGGAACAATGGCCATGATTCAGGTTCCTGGCGACTCTCCGACAGGCCGACCTCAGAACATCTTTCTGAGACGTCAGGCGCACGGCACCAGGACCATCTATGAAAATGTGGTACCACCTCCCGAGGGAGACATTTTGGAGCAGTTCTGTCAACTGTTGGACCTCGGAGGCAAGGAATCTGGATCGCCTGCATCTGAGCTGCCACCAGGCAGTGATGCTCAGCATGATCCCAGACCAGCCTCAGCTGAAGCTCCCACCAAACCTAAGCCAGTCACCTCTGCAAATCCAGCATCACAGGTTGAGGGCATTGTGCACAGGATAGGAGATACAGTGCCACGCTCCATGCCCACCAAGGGGGAAACTGGGCTTGGCTACTTCACAAAGACACCTAAGAATGTTACGCAGCCTCAGACAACAGCTTCAAACACAGAACAGCAATCTACACCAGTGCTGTCTCAGGCAATTTCTCAGAACACTGTAATTGGGACAGGTATGCGCAACTGTTCAAAGGGCAAAGTACAACAAGGGTACACTTCAGTTTGCAATGTTTTGCCGCAAGTAACATTAACACTTTGGGGGTTAGAACTTTACATTTTGTTGCAAGTTGTTTAAATCAGTTTTTTTCTACCAATTTAGACAAGTCCAGTGACTGTGTGATGTGTGGTAAAACTACCGCCAAGTTTCAGTGTAGCACCTGCTCTGGACTACGATGCGAATCCTGCGACAAACAGTGGCATATTCATCCGACCCGGCGCACCCACCAGCGGAAAGTGATTGAGCCCACCCCGCTTATCGATGCAACCACGTCCAAGTCACCAGTGCCCATTCTTCTCTGTCATGTGTGCGGAATTCAGCAGTCGTCTGTATTCTGCACAGACTGCAGCAGCTCCACCTGCAGTGGCAAGTACTGCAGTGATTGCGACAGGGTGTACCATGGACACCCACAGCGGCAGAATCACAGCAGACAGCCACTGAAGGCGAAGAGTTCAGAACCAGTTGACAAACCACCACCTGAAAATATTGTGCTGTCTCCAGTCAATGTCACCTCCTCACAAGATTCTCCCCAGTCGACAGAAGCAAGGTGAGCAATGCTGTTAATCCCGTAGTCAGCGTTCATTTTGATGAAATGGCAGAATTAATTTCAATTTTTGGTATAAATATTTGTTTTGGTTGGTACCTGTTTACCCAAAATGATCAAGTATGAAACCAAAGAGGCTTTAGCCACATTCCTTCTGGTATATCATCACCAAACTACAAATAGAAGTGTTTTGAATTGTGTGCCTAACATCAGAATCAAAATGTGAGAAAGTATCTTTTCACTGTCGCCAATTTTCTTAACAAATGCTTGCTATTTTCGGAAGAGTCTTACAGTATTGCTCAAGACTTGGACATCTAACCATTAGCAGCCACATTTGAACTTTTGTTCTGTCTTGGTCTCTCACTGTAGTCCTGCAGCAGCAAAGAAAAGACCAGTCCCTGCACCCAGACGCTCTGTCAAGAAAGAATCAACAGCAAAGGAAGTGAGTGTATTGAATGGTTGGCCAACCTCAAATGTTATTGTAATGGTAGAGTCCGAATTTAATTGAGGAGTATTGGGAGTGATAGGGTTTCCAGAAGAAAGACTAGATGCATGCAAAGTGATCAAACTAGAATGTTTCATCTTGTTTGAAATTACTCGAAATATAGTGCCATGTGGAGAAGGAGTTTCCTATCTTATACATGTTATACACTTCTATGTAATGTGAAGTTTAATCTGTGAGATGTACATTTGATTTTTTCTGTTGTAGCCCTCTGTGTCCCAGATACCCGAAGGAAAAGCTACATCGAGCGATGATGTTTTCACGTTGGACAAAGCAAATGAGATTCAATCAGATGTCAAACATCCGCCCCAGGAAACAATCGTCCGATCCCAATCTGATTCAGCATTTGTGGATGCTTCATGTGTTCCCGTGTCTCCTAAAGCTTACCACTCACTCCCCTCCTCCAAGAGAGATCTGACATCAGAAATTGAAGCTCTAGTCCGGAAGGACATTGAGATCCTCCAGCAGATCCAAGTGCAGCGAAATGTCATGATAACCTGTGACCCCAATTCCCCCGTGTATGAAACCTTGGCGGCAAGAATGAGCTCCCTGGTGAGCGGTCACGAGAGGATCTTGAAACAGCAAAAAGATCTAGAATTACTGGCAAAAGTCCAGTCCACCTCAGCAGAGATTGCTGTGAGTAAACTGCAAGGAGAGAATGTTGAGGTCAGGTATCCACCATCAGAGAGTTACAAGGACTTGCCTTCCCAGCAATCAAGCACCACTCCTGCAACTCAGATAAAGTACCCCCCAACCGATGTTACAACCACAAATAACACCACCAGACTGCATCATCAAGGAACCAGTGGGGTGGAGCCACTCAAGCAGGTTAATCAATCGACCGGTTCACAGCCTGTGTCTGTTGGAATACCACTCACTTTCATGCAAGAGGAGCCTACATCAAAGCCTTCCATTCCAGCAAAGCCACCAGTGGTTGTACCCATGACTCAGTCATCTCAGTCTCGGTCAGTTACTACATCAGGCCCAACGCCCTCTGTCAGAAATCACTTAGCAGTCAGTCCAACTAGGCCCCTGGTGGTGGGTAATGGCACCCCGACTGCACAGCCAGGGAAAGTTCAACAGATGATGAATCGCATCAGCGCGGCAACCACGGTCACAGGTGCACCAGACGGCAGCCAAGTACCCCTCAATGGCAGCCAGTCAGCAGCAGGAGCTTGGGTTTGCCTGCAGTGCGGCAATCACAACACAGCTTCGGCTGCAGCCGTCTGCATGACGTGCCGAGCTCCCATGCCAACAGGTGCCACGCAGAAACTTTCCGTGGCAGCTTTAGGTCAGCAGCTAGGCCCTGTTCTATCCATGGTTGCTATGCCACGCCCACTGCAGCAGCCTTCGTACCAGGCCAGTGTGAGACCAGCACGGACTGAACCACCTGCTCCGGCAGACATTCCAGCTGTGACTCTTCCAACGTTGCCACCCACTCAGCCGGAGACAATCAGCGTCTTCACTTATCTACAGATGGAGGAGGAGGCTGTAAGTCAGACCATTTTCACTTTCCAGAGGCTCTGTGCCATCTACTAGGCACAAAGCAAATCTTTGCAGCACTGCCTGGAGCTGATTCACTCTGTGAATTATTTTGTGTCTATTGATAGGTAGCAAATCTATTATGAGAGATTCTAGACCAACTGTTGAGACATAGTTTATTTTTGTGACATTCCAGAGGTCTCTTGACAAGTATCCAAGAAGTACATGTATGACATCCAAATATTCAATTTTGTGTAATTGCTGTGTGAGGTTTATACCAAACATTCTCAGGATAGAAGATGGTTTCAGTAGTCTTTGTCTTCTTTTGTTTGAAACATAAATCAGTAACTGTCAGTTAACCCATGAAATTGTTTCACAGTAAGCACAGTTTCTCCACTGCAGTGTTGATTCCTCATCATTCGCTACAATTGGGACCGTGTATATTTTGGCTGGGCTTTTTTCCATGGCTAATTTGCCGTACCACCTTGTGTGCAATTCTTGTTCACCACTGGATGTGTTTCTCTTTCAGATGCTGAAGGAAAAACAAAAGGCAAAGGAAGAATATGAAAGTCGTATGGCAGCTGAGATTGAGGAGAAAGCCAAGATGCCATCGCCTCCACCGAGAATCAAAAAAGAATTGAAACAGGCTCCAGCAGACGCCCCTGTATCACCTCGGATGAAACAAGCACCCAGCCAAGGTTAGTGCTGACCAACACTTGTCCACTCCAACTGTGCTACCTCTAGCAGTGCCTGGCATTGAGTGCCCAGAAAACGAAGGCCCTGGCAGAGGCAGATTGGTGTAGCTTCATCAGGAGACCTGTCTGAGATCAGATGAGCTTTCCTGAATGTATAACATCAGTGCCAACTGTTGTTTTGTGCTGCTGATGTTTAGATTTCAAATTACCCACAAACGTTTGCTTTCCACTTGACACAAAATTCTGTGTAGTAAATGGATCACACTATATCAGGGCATTTATCAAGATCAACATAAAGGAGAACATCTCAGAAAAGGGCTAATACATTCAACTGGTATCATGTTTTTTTATCCGTGTTCAACATTTCCGGGGGGTGTTCCGAAAATGGGTGCCGCAATACCTTTATTTTCACACCAACTTCACTTAAATGGTTCAAATTCTCTTTGGCTTTGACCGTAACAGGTGATGCTCTCCTAAAGCCACACCCACAGGAAGTCTCGACCCCAGTGAGGTCAACATCTCCAAGAAGTCCTCACATCATGTGGGCAGAAGAGAAGAGGCGATTGGACGAGCAGCGATCTCAGAGCCTGGAATTCATTCAAATGTTGCGGGTGGGCAGTCAGATTGTTTCCAAAAGGCACAATAAGTTGATAAAAGCAAAAGAGACAGTTGATGAATCTTGGACTTTAGGGATGAACTTTGAAATTCTTTGTTGCGGTGTCATTGAGATTGCTGACAAAAGATTCATTGTTCTTCCAATAGGAAGCGGAAGATGAAGGGTTTTTACCTGAAGAGGTTAGTGCTGCTTCACAGCAGATGCAGGGGAATGGAGGGCAGACAGGCGATGAACTTCTCTGGCTCCAAGGTAACTGGGATGACTACATCTCCACGGTAACCACCATGGCAACCAATCACTTGAAGAAGGAGGTTGGGAAGAGTGTTGGCATGGTGAGGAGGCAGGAAGCGAAACAGGCACTCCAGATGCATCTTGGCAGTGTGAAGAAAGCTGTTGAAGAATGTGTCACTAGCCTGCAGAGTAGGGTAAGTGAACTACTTTGAAGGGACTTTGCAATGTAATTTCATTAACCACTTGCTGCCGGGGTTTCCGATATCGGAAATGTATTCATTATATGCGTGGCTGGGGTCTCCGAAATCGGACAAAGGGAACAGGGCCTTGTAACAAAAGACCGTACTCGTAACAAAAGACCAGGCTGCTTGGCATTACCAACATGTTTTCACTCTCAATAGTGGAGATAATCCAGCCTTGTTTTGAAACAGTATACCACGGTTTGAGGCATTTAGAGCGAGCTGATTACCACCGGGGACAAAAGCCCTCCACCACCACAGTGATTAGCCACACAGCAACATTGCACGCTAATCTGGCCTCTATTGAAAAGAGGTCAGCAGCGCACTGTGCCAGGTTCGTAAACAAAAGAAAGTTTCATAACACCGCATAATCTGGGCTCTTTTTACAAGGCTGCTGGTCTCGCTGAAATACTCGGGCGTCAATAGATTTTGTCTGTCAGGTTAGAGTAGCCACCAGACAGTCATTCGTGTGGGTTTAAGCGTCCATTAATTGAAATGATGAATTTTTGAAGAATTTTGAAAACTGAAAATCTTGAAAATGCCCTGTTTGTGTGCACTGCATTTTTCAAGCCACCCTGCAGCAAGTAATTAACAAGGTCGCATTTCTCCCTTTTTTTTCCTTTTTTGTTTTGAATTTAAAAGGGTATGTTAGTACTTTCTTATTTTTATGCTAATAACGCAAATTGTCCTACTTGTGACAAAAATTCAGATTTATTTTTGAGCAGAAGCCTCAGTCTTACAGTTTCCAGTACAAACAATGGCTGGAACTTTTATTATTTTGCTGTCATATGTTTTCTTTCCTTTGATGTGTCTTGTTACATAACTCTATGACACTGAGCTGGTGAAGGATCCTTACTCACAATAATGAACAAATTTGGATTTACTGTATAGATGGGACATCCCAAAACTGAAAGGAGCATGTTCCCAGAATAATATCACAGCAACAGTGCTCTCAGTTGTTCAGAAAAGCACCAACAATATTAAATGTAGCAAATATTGCACTTTCCACCACAGTCAACTAAGAAGGGACTTCAAAACATTTTCTATACATTTAACAACAGTAGAGGTTTCACAACATGTGAAACCTCTAATGTTGTTCGGTGCTGATGGATTTGAATCCTCTTTCTTTAGGTCCTGAGCCTAGTGGACCTTGGCTTCCCTCACAAACGCGTGTGTGAGTTGCTTTGCAGTCGCGACGGAGGAGAGGACGGTGTATTGATCCAACTTCAGAAAGAGAGAGCCCAGGACTTTGTCGACCGCATCTGGACACCCGAGAAGGTGGAATATCAGGAGAAGCTGATTGTTGACCTTGGTGTGGATCGACACCCTGACACAGTTGAGGTTGGTGCATGAAGGCCATTCTAGACATGCTCCAGACATGTCACACCAGTGCTGTGGACAATTCATTTCTCTACAGTTCAAGTCCAGTCACAAATAAAGTTTTCCAATTCATGTTTTTAAGCCTGCCTGATGTACGTTATAATTAATAAATTGTTTGTACAATTTTTCCAATGTACTTAATAGCGTGACCGGTACAATGATTAGCAAATCAGGTCTGACCTGTCTACCTAAATTTTTCTGTCATGACCGTTAAACATACTGATATTTCTAATAAGATGTTAGTATAATGAAACTGATAGGTTTGCTTTTGCACATAAAAAGTAAAAGATACTTGTTTTCCTTATGTTTATTTCAACAAATTTTGGTAATGCCAAGGAGCCAAATGTGTTATTTTCTTCCAAGTTAAGTCGAGTTGTAAGTCAAAATAACTTTTTCTTTATGCAAGTCTCAAGACAAAAATGTAGTAAGTCTGAGTCAGCAATTCAAGTCAACAGCTCTGTTTAATGCATTGATTATGATGGTCACAGTACTGGTTCACTTTGTATACGACCAAATGAACAATTGTACCCTTAAACACCTGAGATTTTTCTGTTATTGTGAGTGCTAAAGGCTTGTTCACAATGGGAACGAACGTGATCACGAATGTGAAATTATGACATCAGATCAAGTAACCATGCTGTAAATCTGTAAAAGTTTAAAACATGTTAACTCAAGTCAATTTCACTGCAAATATTTCATGGCGTCAAATTTGATTAGCTTTTGCATTTGTCTGAAGTATAAACTGGCTTTAATGCAGTGTTCCTTCTTAGCCGAACAATTGCAGGAGTCTGCTGTAATTAAATGACGGAAGTACATGTAGGTGTGTTGTCCCATGCTGATCGCCTCGTCTCAGAGAGCAAATTTGGTTGTATAGACACTCACCTAAGAAATAAGTCTGAAATATATCTTTCCCTCGTTCACTAAGTCCCGAGTAGCATAAGTCTGGTATTTCTTCCTACATTCACACAGGCCCTTGATAAGTCTGACACACTTCTCCTGTTGGCACACTGGCATATTACACAGGTAGCGCATTTTCTCATTGCAGAGGCGACTTCGCATCTTGTTAGCTGAATTTGAGCTGCCTAGCTGGGGCCGCGCTATCACCGCAACCAAACTGATCGACATGGCAAAATACAACACTGGTGATGCAATCATCGCAGCCAAGGAATGCGGCGATTTTGAAAGAGCCAAACAGTTCTTGGAAAAGGAATGTCAAGTTTGTTTTGCACAGTTCCCTATGAATAAGGCAAGTATACACAGTTTCATGGGAGAATAAAAGGCCCTTACTGACATTGACCAAAGCGTGACTATCTCTTGTTGCCATTGCAATAGTTCTCAGTTTACTCCAGCAAGAATGGAATTTCCATATTTCTCTACAGAAATTCACCAAAAACGTGGAGGTATGATTTTTTGGTTGTGAAAGCAAATTTTGCGTAATCTTTATCTTTGGGCAGAAATCAGCCTTATAAGAAGTACAGATTTTGTGTACATTTTACCGATTTTTCTGTTTCCCGAAAACGGAAATGAGTTTGTTACTGGGGTTGGTAGTTTGTTTGTTTACTGTCTGGGGATTTGGGCTACTCGGGGTAATGCAGCTATTGGATTGTCTCAGGACTGGAAAGTGCCTGAATTAAAAAAGAGTAGGGTGAATAGGTTGCTTCTAGTTCAGTTTCTCTCACCGCTTGATATTTCAGTTGAGTACGTTAATCAACTGTCAGTGCATGATCTGCTTGGAATGTCTTCATGGTCACTTCCACTTCGTCATCACCACTCGAAATATTGTAAATGCCAAGTGTCCCGTGTGTGATCAGCCAGATCTCCGTGGCGATGATCAGAATGCTACAGCAAGTTACTTCGCATTTCTTGACCTGCTGGTAGGTGGTTAGAATTAGTAGATTTCAGTGGTATGTCAGGGTTGTAGTCAGGGTTTTGTTGATATGGGAAACAAAACATTTGGGGTGAGATCTTGCCACATATCCTCCAGATTTCCACAGTGCTCTCTCTTGACAACTTGATGGGATTTAATTTTTGAGCGCATAGTTTCAAGACAGAAACACTTTTTAAAAAAGTTATGTCCACTTAATGGTTCTTTCCTCACCTTCCAAATCTGCAACTCGGAGTTGAATCGGACATGTGGATTGGGTCTCAGTCCGTACCAGATTCGGTGGGCTCCCCTAATATTCGTCTGGGGTTTTCGTCAGAAAGCAGACCTTTTCTTTTGGATCTTCTTCCTGAGGGCCCCTTGTAGACAACGGTCCCTCTTTGTTACTTACTGGCTACCTTGCTTTAACGCATAATTCAATATGCATCTATGTGTAAAAGCAGTCTTGATTATCCCATTAACGCCAGGATTCTTGTGACAGCCACTGCTGGGCAGTGGTATGCCCAGAATGCAAAGCTCTGTCCAGCAGCAGGCCCCATTGAAACCGCAGCTGCATGGTGAATAGAATGTATGTGTGGTACATGTATGCACTGTTCCTCACACAAAGCCGCGGCTGTCGACGGTTCCCGGTTCAAAGGGGTTAACAGCGGGTGAACATCCATATTTCTGTTGATGTATTCTAAGTTTCATTCACTTTAGTCTCCATGAAATGTTACAATGTTCTGTTTTTTGGTCAACAGCTGAAAGGTATCCTTGAAGCTGAAGCCTATCAGTTATTTCAGACCAAGATGCGAGACTGGAATCTGATGAAAGAAGACAATTTTAGGTGGTGCGCTCACGTAAGTCATTTTGGAAATTTCTTCTCAACCGCTTCACACTGCATGACTTGTAAACATACAGGAATTTCCTGTGTCATAATACGGAGCATGGTGAAACTTGTCTTGGCATATTCTTTATGCACTACTGGATGACATCTGCACTGGTCCCAACACTTGAGTGATTTCAGTTGAGTTTGTACAGACACAGAGGTCTGCATGTGTCTGTGGAGGTTGAGCAACTTTGTGCCACGGCTAGGCATTGTAGAAAATATCACTTTGTGATGTTATCTCTGAATGTAAAAAAGCAAAGATGAAGCAAGAAGTGTTGCAAAAATCTTGAGTAAATAACTATTAAGGGTCAGCATAGTCCAACCATGTGAAGGATTGTAGCTGTGGTGTTTTGACAGGAAATAATAAATACTCTGCTTTGGACAAGTTCATTGTGGAATTATAATGTTGACAAGTAGAATATGACATGAAAACCAACCGCTCCCCCTAAATAAAATTGGCTTTGAAGCAGACAGATAGTTTTGACTGTAAAGACTGCATCCTTGTCTGTTGTCAGTGTGGCAATGGTTTCATCAACGAGGCTCCAGGTCGACGCAAGATGCGTTGCAACGAATGCGGCAAGGTCACATGCTTTCAGTGCAAGAAACCGGTAAGATATAACTACCCGATAACAGTCACATTGAGATAGAACATTTTATCTCGGTTTTTAGTATCAGGTTTTTGGGGGTTTTGGTTGGGGGGGGGGGAAATTTATTTATTTTCAAGTTCCATTGTATTTAGAAAGCCTTTTTCATTAAATTAAGGCATTTTTTCCATTTTGTAATAGAGAGTTTGCTTTTTTTGGTCTTTATTTCCTAGTGGATGGATCAGCATGAAAACACATCTTGTGCCGACTTTCAGGCTTGGAAAGAGGCTAATGATCCCAATAGACAAGCCGAGGGACTAGCCATTCATCTGAGAGAGAATGGGATAGGTATGCACCTGAGGGGGCGGAGCTCTACAGAAAGTGGAGGGAGGTTAAGGCAACATCTGCAGAATGATTTTCAAAGGGGGGGGGAGATTAGTGTTATTAATGCTGTGTTTCAATCTAGTTGTGGAGTCCATCACAAGTCCATACAGCCATCACTAATCATCCAGTCATAAACTGTGTCACAAGCTCATCAAATGAACTGTGACATAAGCATTCCTTTATCATATGTGACCCACTGTCTGAAAATGAGTTTTAAGTCGCCAGAGCCACTTTTTGAGTTTTCGTTTGTATTGGAAAGAGCAAATTGAGTTCTTTGTTTTGATGTGTCACTCAGTCTGGCATCCTGGATACTCCATGGTGAGAAATGCTGTGGGTTCCTATTGATTTACACTGTGCACAATTACTCTAAAGGACTTTTAACTCCAAAGTGGCTCTGGCGACTTAAGGCTCATTTTCACAGAGTGGGTAACATATGGTCACCCTGTTGCCTATGAGTGGTCTCATGGAGGGACATGTGACTGTACTTAAAAAGGGACTTGTGAAAGGACTGGTGAGGGACTCAACGACTGCACTGTTCTGAAAGCGTGTGAGAACATGTTTGAAACACCAACCTTGAACTCCCGGAATGCTCTAATCAATTGACTTCACATCAGTTTTCACTTTCTACTGCACCTGTTCGTCCACAGATTGTCCCCACTGCAAGATGAGGTATGAGTTGGCCAAGGGGGGCTGTATGCACTTCAAGTGTGGCCAGTGCACTCATGAATTCTGCTGTGGCTGTAGCAGTCCGTACAAAAGAGGAAATGTGAGTATCTTATCTGGTAGTATTGAACTGAAACTCAGCTAGCTCGGGGTCCAGGAGGGTAGAGACAAGCTATGCAATCAGAACTGATGTATCCAATCAGTTTACATGCAAATAACACCCAACTTGCTCAGGTCAGTCATGTAGAAAATCTGGACTCATAGTGCGCTTTATCATCACACAGAGGTCACTAAAGCCACTGCCGGCCATCTTGTCTTCAATACCTTGCCCAATATAAATGGAACACAAAAGCGTACTCGCTATTGTAAATCCAAATTTGTTGGTGTCAACCCTCCTGTGGTTTAACAGCACAAATATGCACGAGTGCCCACAGTCACTCTCTTGCATTTGTTTCCTATATGGAACACAAACATGCACAGGTTCAGTGTGTACATAGTTGGTTGCCAGCACGAAATGACACAGGGTCTTTTGTGCAGTCCTCTTCACTGCATTTGGTTTACTGCACAATGATGCACATGAAACAGTGAGGCACAGTTGTTGGACAGCACAAAAGTGCAATCTGATATTCCTGTGAGGGATAGTTCGTGCAGTGCACAACACAACACAGCTGTGCTTCTTTGTGCTATTTACCAACTGACCCAAAGAGTGACTTCAGCATACAATGGCAAATGAGCTAACTGTTGCCTTTGTATTCACCACAGTATTCCATTCTGTGCCGGAACAAAAGAGGACGTGTTTTTATGTGAAATTGACAGTCCTTTGGTACGGACTCACTGCATAGGCACGCAAGTTAGTGCGTGTTTAACCGGGACACACCAAGTGTACACAATTAATTTATTCTAGAATATATGGTGTTCACATGCACGTTGAACACGTGCAAGAACCCGGTTGGAAATCTTCGTACCAGTCTGTCTTTCTTTCGCCAGTGAGGGCGCACTTCAGCTCAGGGTGGATATGGCCGTATTAGTCAGTACAAAGGCATTGCATTTCCAGATTTTTTACATCATGTCCATGAGTCCAGTAGGGTAGACAAAAGTTGCGAGTATCTATTTGGAAATATTTAAAAAGGCAACTTGGGTGACTTACTTCAGTAGGATAGAGTGTCTAGTTGAGGGTATAAGAAAAGGAAACATTCCACTCTATCGGATATTGCAAAGAAAAGATGGAAATGTCCAATCTAAATATGTACATGTACAAATGAAACAAACTCAGTAGGGAAGAGAGAAGCTGTGAGTTCCAATCTGATCACACGGAAGCAGGAATTTTCTCAAGATACTGATGTCTGCTTTTATCTGACAGGAGTGCGGGCGGTTTGCGTCATGCAGGGACAAAGGTATCCATGCTCATCACCCTAGAGATTGTCTGTTCTATCTCAGAGATCAAGACATCAAGTCGTTGCAGAAGCTTCTACAGGTACAGTAATCCATCTTGTCAATGCAGACACCTCAGAAATCCTGCCAGTCTAGGATTGCTAAGGTCTATGCAGTGCAGTTATTTAAGTGGAAGAATCTTTCCTCTGAAAACAGTTACTCAAAGATTATACCCTGAAGCATTTAGGGAGTTTGTTTCGACCTGAGGTCTATTCCCTTTTCAATTAAACACTGTTATTAGATATATGTATAGTTTTCCTTTTATCCTCTTTGAGGAAATATAGGAAGCAGCTGCCTCCTGTAATAACATCATTAAAATTGTATCATTTCTGTAGCCCGCTGGACCTTGCCTGAAGAAAAAAATTATTACCTTTCCAGACGGGGAGTGTCATGTATCATACGTTTCTTTGCACAGCGCTTGCAACAAATTACCTTTGGTTTCCCTCATTCAATTTGTTTCCTGTTTTGGGACTGTCCCCTGTTAATGTGTGTAACCTTTGAGGAAGATGAAAACACAAGTATTGTCTATGTACAAAACCTTCTGTTCATGAGGAACAGAAAAGGCTTAACACATATAGGGTTCTTGAGATAGATAAGCCATCCAAGAACCCATACACAGTGGAGATATTGACAGAAAAAGAACACCTGAAGGAAACGAGGCATTTTCTTTCCTAAGCGAATTGGGCAGAAATCTGAGACACGTAGAGTCAAATCTTGTGTGTGTGTTGGACTGGTAATGTCGTCCTGTGACACGTCGTACAATGTGCATGCTTGCCTGTATGCCTTGTGGGGTAGTGCTTTGTTATGAAGTGTTTTCTTGCAACAAGGATGATTTATATTCTGGACATGAAATTTGTATAATGTCTGGAAGCTCATTCTTATTATCGTCAAAATACCTCTGACAACATTTGTTCTGAAAGAAAGAAGTACAAGTTGTTGAAAGTTGTGTCGTGTGACATGTTGGTAACCATGAGAATGGCCATGTCTGTCCAAAACCATCAAGAACACAAGACTGTTTTATTTCATTGCAAAAGCAGAAAATCATTTATTTAAAGCCAAAGGATAGAACAATAAATGAGTGGATGAGAACATAGCATTCTGAGCAAGCCTTCACTGTGGCACTTGCAAAACCAAGCGCCCTTTATACATGCCATCTTGACTCCTGACTCTCAACATGACATTTCAGGGTCACTTGCATATCATTAATATGTAATGAGTGTTTCTCAAATTAGCGATAGAAGTCTTCGTTGTAGCCCATGTTTTTGATATTTTCCTACCATAAATAGGAAAGCTGTGCCAGTTTTCTTCTTAATTTCATGAGATGGTCTTGTTATCTGCTTTAATCAGGCTCCATATCATGGAAAGCTGGGCGCCATTTAAATTCCTCATTAAAGAAAAACAGCAGTAGAACGTAGACAATATAGGCAAAATGCTTAAAATTGCTTCACCTTTGTTAGTCATGTTTTTCATTTGTTTAAGATTGTTTCTTCTCTTTTGATTCAATACATTAAATCTGTTGTATTTACTTTAATTTTGAATATGTAAAATGGATTTTGCTATCACTGTTTAAAAATAATTGAGAGGCTTCAAAGCTGTTAGATTGTGTTGCATAAAATGCATTTGAAACAAGCTTTCTCAATGAGCGAAAACTGTTTCGAAAGACATGTTGTTAAGACAGCTGTGAACACAAAGCCCAGTGCTCACTGGAAAGAGAAAAAATCCTCTTGGCCCACAAAAAAGTTGGATGTAGGATATTTTTAACAGGATTACGACAGATCTGTGTCTCAGTTAGGACAGTTGAAACTTTCAGGAGTTGAGACACTGAATGAGGGACCAAGTTGACTTTGATCACCTTTCTGAACCCTAACCCTGCTAGACACAGCAGAGCGTATCAGGTAAAATAGTCTGATCTTCTTTGATGCACTTGGCAATCAGCAGTGGCTGAACAAACAAATGTTGAGACAATGGGAGCTAGTCCCATTGAACAGTGCCACTGTTGGATCTTGTGGTGACTGGCAACCACAGACTCCCAGGCTGTTTGGCCTTGGGGAGAGTTAACCTGTTGGATCTCGTTACACTGGGCAGGCAATCCACTTTGAAAAATGATGCCGTCTGATGGACTCAAAGGGTTTCTATCCAAGTACCCTTGGAGGGTTATGGTTAAAGAAAAGTGCTTCCAAAAATTGTAAAAACAAAAAAAATTTCTTTTGGAAATTTCGACATAAGTTTTGACATAAGGTAGACGAAAGAAGAAAATTCTCCCCTTTCATAGCCATCGATTAATTAACGTGTGATGTCAAGAGGTGAACCATCTAGTGTTTAGTTATCAAGCCTTGGGCCCAATTTCATGGCTGCACCAACCACAGAATTACACGCTTCCAATCAACGTTCTGCACTTGCACTGCCAGCACAGAAATGCCTAGCAAGAAGCCCAATGACAGCGGAAGGAGGGAGCAAGAAGGCCACTTGTTCCCCACTTTTTCGACTTGGGGGTAATGCCCCCCCCCCACACACACATATAAGTGTATATTTGCCTGCAACTGGGGACCCCCTATTGTTCCTCTTTTGTTTGTACTTTAACTTTTTTAGAAGACCACCCATATGTTTTGTACACAGTTGTCAATCGGGGACCCTCTGTCAATCGGGGACCTTATTGTCCTCTATTGTTTGTTGAATGCAGAAACAAACTCACACACACTTTTGGCAGGGCCTTTAATGTGATGTCTCACAAATGGCCGCCCCTCCTTTGAACATTTATCCACTGACATTAAATAAGCCAACAGCAAATTTTTTCATTGTTTAAATGATCAAATGGTGAGTTCTTAATCTGAACAGAACCATGTACATGTACAGTGTATATTAACTTAGTAACACAGCAAGAGTCCCTTTTTGTGTCCTGAAAAGCATGGACAATTTTAATGTTTCAAAAGTGTGTTTTTCAATACACTTACAATCATGTCAAGTAGTTTTTATATATGGAAGAGTGTGAAGTTGTTCAAAAAGGGCATAAGAAAGGTTCATCATATGGACGCTTTTATCATCCTTCATTTGGACACTGACTTCAAAAGCAGGGTCGTTGACAGGTTTGCAAAGGGAAGAAGATTTGAAAAGTAAAAGAAATTCCTCATTCTGTTGAAGTCCTGTTAGTAATGTTGTGCACTGAATCTTTCCCTTTTCTCGTCTGTACAGAAACACAACGTTGAGTATAAACGTGACAATCCAGCTGCTCAACAGACAGTTTGTAGTGTAATGGAGCAGCGGGAGACTCCAGACGGTCTTCAAGATGTTCAGTGTGGGAGAGATGTAGTGAATGCTGCACTCTGTCAGTGAGTATAGAGAAAGGGGCGGGGCTAATGTTACCTTGCACTCAGTGCCCAATGTCATGGCGCTGCTTAATCGTTTGTGGACAGTATAATGTTTGCCTGAAATTCTCGACCTTTGAAAAAGGCAAGATATACATGTAACTTTT
Organism: Acanthaster planci; assembly: GCF_054643075.1. Taxonomy (NCBI): domain Eukaryota; kingdom Metazoa; phylum Echinodermata; class Asteroidea; order Valvatida; family Acanthasteridae; genus Acanthaster; species Acanthaster planci. The sequence continues at coordinate 29,301 of NW_028257719.1, read as the reverse complement.
AATATATGGCCAAATGCCCCAAATACAGCGTTGCAAGAGTCATTTGGATAGTATCCATGAGATATTTCTTACTGCAATCTCATATTTGCTGTTGGAAACGTGAAATGTTTCTGATTCTGCTACTAAGGAGTGCAAACCTTTCCTTTTTTTCCTTTTCTCCTCATTTTTCTGGTATCTTCCTCAGTCTATGTTCTGCTCTGATCATCCCAAATACTTTTCATCTGATTTTTGTTTTCTTTGTGGACAGACTTCATTACAAGGAGTACCTTGTGAGCTTGATCAATCAGAACCATATTGACCCAGTGGAGGAGTACAAGTGTGACGACCTTTCTCTCATCCTGAAACGGCATGAGTTTGCCGTGCCAGCCAGAGTAAACAGGGAGAATGAGGAAGCCTACAGGACTCGACTTCTTCAGGTCAGAAACTTGTTGAGAATAATTCTCATCATTCCATTCTCACTGTTCAGTCAACACATTTGAATTTGCTACCTGCGCTCGGGTCAATGGTATTTCCATTAGGGAAGGGCAGTCCAAAAAATTTGGACTGTCATCACCAAATTTCCATTTTATCCCCCAATTCAAGACCTGGATTCATCATCGGTGAGGCTGCCCATTTGAAACATATGTGATTCTATGTATGTTAGGGGCTGTGGCTGAGGGGATGTGTCAGATGTATTGCCCGTATTTGTTTGAATTGTTTCGGACAATTTTTTTTTGAGGGGGAAGGGGGAAGTCCTTCATTTTTCAATCACACCAGTTTTGTCAATCATATTTGAAGTCCATGCTCCTGTTTCTTGCTGTGGGGGCCAGTCACTGAGGGGGCAGCCCAATTTTTGAAAGAAATGTTTTCATGGATTTTTGCCTTCCCCCTTGTTTTCAAAGAAACATCTCTTAGTTCTGAATTTTTTGTCAGAGATTTGAAAGAATTTTGATATTGCATTGTTGAATTTTTATTTTTGAAAGACTGGTCTTCCAAAACAGAAGAAATTTCATGAGGCATACAGTATTACTTTTCATCATAAATGAATGTGAAAATTTGATCCTTATGGTGTTTCTGAGCTAAAGAAGATAGTTACCACTTAAAACCTTCAACCTCAAAGCTTTTCACAAACTTTACTCTTCTTTTCGGTTTTTGATTTTTTTTATTGATTCGTTTGCAGGAAGTGAAAGAAAAACTTCCCTTGGAGAAGAAGAATCCTCGAGACAGAACCCAGTCGCTTTGAATGGTTTATCTGTGTGAAATGTTAACTTTTAGCATGATCTCCACAAAGCACCTGCCCAACAGAGATTTATCCGTAATGCCCCCAGGAAGGAAGTGATTTGACCAAGTAGGATTGATTAATACCATTCGTTGGTATGGGGACAAATGGGGTCATGCCCATCCCCAAAGGGACAAAAAGTTTTTGCCAGTTTGGGGGGCGTTTTCAATGCTTTCCTCCTCAGTGCGTGTAAAAAGCCCCCACGATTTCACTTTCATCCTATTAGAAGGTCACAAAAAATTTCATGAAGAAATTCCCAAATATTGTGCCTCCCCACCCCTCAAAAACTTTGCCCTTTCCCCAACAAAATTCGTGTCTGGATCATACCTTGTACCATGCATGCCTTGATCTTGTTGCATTAAATCCATTTCCAACTTCATCTTTTTGGGCAGAGCATCAGCCCCAAAAGGATTCTTTCAAGAGAACAACCTAATTGAATGCTACCAATATTAAATCTAAACTGTGTAAGTGGTGGATGATAACAGCACCTTTGTAATCAGGTCAATCAAATGTAAACAGCCAGTTATCTACATGTATGTAATCAATGTTACTGTATTGCTGTAAACGTTTGATCTAGCAGGAGGTTGTGGATTTCGAGTCCTACCTGAATAAGCTTGTGACTTTTTCTCACAATCCTCTCGACAACACTGAGTGTGGAGTGTGCGTCGGCAAAGCCCCTCCCAAAAAAAAGCCCAATATAGAATGTTGACATAGCATTTACCCAGAGTTTTATCACTGTTACATCAAGAGACAAAGGTTACAATTACCGTCGGTAAATTGTTAATTAGATACCAAGGGGTGCTGGACAGCATTTATTCTGAGTTAATACTGAAATGACATCGCTAGAGGGCAGAGCGAAATATTCCGAAGTTTTAGAGGTTTGTTCATTCGCGGAAAATATCACTGTGGGAGTGAGAACTGATGGAGTTAGTAGCTGAGTAACTGATACATAAGATTGGGCTTCACTGCAATTACAAAAACTGGGTTTGGGTTTGGGTTTGAGCTACAAATATCTCAAATAATGTTCATCACAGAATAACGTCATGACTGAAAAACGGGGGAAATAGTACTCCGTGTTACATCACTACACGTGTATTATTTGACATCGTTGATTTTGCTGAACTTTTAAAGACATAGATGTGTTTTCATTTGTTTTCGAATTAAATCACATATTCATTAAACCTCCATTGAGTTTGCCATATTTGGGCCTTCAGGATAATACATGCTCACATACAACGGTGGGGTAGTGTTTTGTTGCAGCCGTATGTTACTCAACAGAAGCTTGAAATTTAACTCTTAATATCCCATCAAGCTGGATGGCAGACAGGTCATTACGGCTACATAAAGACCACACAGTGACACGTGAAATTGAAAAATCAAGCCTCACCTTGCTTAAATAAGGGAAATCTCAAATGGCGTTTTCTGGTGACTTGTATTCTTACCTTTTGATCCGTAGGAGGTGATTTTCGAGTTAATGGAGTTGAAGTGGTAATGGTGTGCGCGTGTGGTTGTATAATGAAACCATTAACGTTGCCACCCTCGAGACATATCGGAAAGTCTGTCAGTCTTTATTTCGATGGATGCTTAGGTAACTGGTTGCCCTAGCAATCTTGCTTTAACATTTTAGGCTCTCTGTTACGCCTGGTTTAACAGGTGGAGGAAATGCCATAATTTGCTTATTTTCTATTTAGTCATTTATAGGAAAATACATAACATCTAACGATGTACTAAAAGTTTTTTTCTGTTTTCCTATTTCTCATGGTAACAAGGATGTGGTTATTTCAATAGCAACAGTTCGGAGGTCCATAGTATTTCCTGAATTTGGATTTGGTTTTACTTGAGTATTTAGTAAATTTCGTACCAAGCTTTTTCTCTCTCTGGTGTAAGCCACATGTGAATTCATTATTTTTTTTGAAACATTTACTTTTTCGGGCAGCTATTGAGAAAGTACAGAGTTAAGTTTAACTTTTTTTTAAATTGTCAGAAAATACACTGTGATATTTATTTGTGTTGAAATTTAAAATTATTGGCTGTAACCCGAATAAGCCAGCCGACGCTTTATTGACACTGTAATTTCAAATGGATTTTATTTGATCGTTCGATCGCTTGCAGTACTGTACCGCTGTACATAACTAGCTTTAATGCTGTTTGTATATATGCCGTAACTTACCGTGATTTCAATGAAATAAAACTTCTTTGTAGTTAACCGCGGTAATTTGTCTTTTCCTGCAGTTGAGCTCGTGTTCCAAACTTTGGAATGTTCCGCAATAACGCGTAAATAGCTTGTGTAAAACCTGTCTCGGGCTCAGTGTAATAATGATGCCGGCGTCAGATTTCGATTTCCGAAAAGGCAATTCTGCTGACTAAATATATGCAATACATATAATATTAATCGAAATTTGAATATCAAATTTCGGCTTCAAAAGCGTATTTTCCGGAGAGGGAACCGTTGTTATTAATCTTGCGTTCCTTTTTTTATCCGGCCTTGGTCAATCCACGCAGTGGAGACCGTCCCAACTTACCTCGATCACACGTTTATAACCAGAAATCATCTGCTCCCCAATCCCCATAACCATGGCAACATAGCTTGCATTTTGTGATCCATTGTCATGATTGTTTAAAATGGGGCAGCATCATTCCCTGAACTATTTCAAATTAACAAAGCCTGGTCACAAACGAGTCCTTATCAGCATTCGAATCTGAAACGACTAACGAAATCAATATTCTCTGCAAGCCTTTTTTTCAATACAGTGTGGGGTATCAGTTTTTGGTCAAAAGTGACAGCCCGCTCTCATTCAATAAACTATTCATGCTAAGCAAGTTGCTGCAAAAGAAAAAACGCAAACAAGCAAACCAGAAACAAAGTACAATTGAAAAAAATGAAGGTGCGGAAAACACTTCTGAGTGAAAGTCGAAATGCTTTATGTGTTAAACTGTAAGGTAGTAAAAAGACGGGACCCACGCGTTAACAGAGCGGAAACCATTTGAAAAAAAGAGTCATAAATGACTTGATAAATAATTCAGTTCTACCTCTTCAGCGGCCGTGGGTGTGCGCAACGTTGTCCTACACTCACGTACACCGTACGTGCAGAGATTTATTCACTATTGCATACAATTGTGTATATCCCGTGATGCTCACGCATGATGTGCGTGAAGTGGACGCACAAATAGCCACGCTGTTTATAAGAGCAGTATTTCATTCGTGTGTCACGCCGCCGCATGTTTTGCAAAAAAATACTGATCACTCATTAGGAGATGGCTGGCAACGGAGAGGTGTCCGAACCAGACATCGGCCTGGCAACAGCTTACGGCCTGGTACTGGTCTTGGCTCTCCTCGGAAATGTTGCAACCATCTGCAACTTGAAGTTTAACGACTGGCTGAAACTGCATAAGTGTCACGTGTACATTCTTGGCCTGGCCGTGGCAGACTTGGGCACCGTCCTGGTCCCGTTACCGATGCACACGCTGATAGCTGCCCGGGGACTTTTGCCGTTGAGCTGGCAGGCTTGTATGGCCTACGACTACTTCAGAGTTGTGATCGAAAACAATGGGGTGCTGGTAACTTTGCTCATCAGTCTGGACAGATTCCGACTCTTGTGGCTTAATTTCAGTAGTTACATCAAAGGAAGCACATCCAGGCGTGTGCTAGTCGAACTGGGGCTTACGTGGCTCTTGCCGGTCGTTGGCCACGGTATCATGGCTTTGATATGGATCATCAGTGTACCTCATCATATTCGAATAAACGAAACCACTTCGGATTGCCAGGATGTACCCTCTGAGGCTGATATTCCGTTCAGCACACTATACGCCACACTCCTCATCTTCAGTCCAGGATTACTCCTGGCTATTTTGAACACTCTAACCTTCATCGGGGTGGTCCGTAAACTGAAGCGCCGAAGGCAGATAGCTGGCGGGACGGCATTCCGGGGTCCTCCTTGCGCCACCTCTGCCGTTAGAAAGGAACCTTCTGCAGTCACTGGACAGGGAAGCGATATTCCTGTCGTCTCTGCAATCAGGCCCCAAGGAGCAGAGATACCGTCAGTGTCCTTAAGCACTGCTAATCATCACCGAGCTAGGTCTGACAACAGCAAAAGATCTTTTAGACCTCACGCGAACGTCAACATCGAACAAACGGACAAACCCGGTCCGAGTAGCGCAGCGGAGGGGCAGATATCCACCTTTGACGGCTTTAGTCAGGAGCCACGGGGACCAAACTCGCTGGACCGAGCCTCAAACTCTCAAGTCCGAGATCACCAGCGTTACGTTGATCGACACATGACTCGCTACATCCGACCGGCGATCATGCTGGCCGGCATCGTGTCGGTTTTCACTGTTTGCTGGTTTCCGTTTGCGGTCTACTACATCTACGTTCATATCGTTTGCCCGATATGCTTCTCCCGAAAGATTCAGCTCTGGTTACGTTGTCTCGTGTATACCAGCTCGGCCTTAAATCCGTTCATTTATGCTCTGACTGACCGAAAACTGAGGCAGTGGTATGTCAAGATATGGCATCAGATGCGTCGGCGCTTGAGAAGAACCCCGTAAACCATGCACAGTAATTTACATGTACATTATATGCTGGACACCTCTGTTATTACAAAATGCGTAATGTTTCTCACTCATCTATTTCCAACATTGTAGTAAATATTTCCCAGTGAGGTAGTGGACTGTTTTATGGCTTATCCTCTAATCAGATCTTATCCTCTTATCAGACCGAAGCGTTTAGAGTTAACTGGTTGTGGCATAACGGCGGTTCAGTTTACATGATTGAGACACTTCAAGACCTTCTCTTCTCAAGAAGGAACTCATCAGTTCTATATTAATTGTCCTTTTGTCAAACTCGGGGCTGGAGTATCAACCTGTGGCCAGTAGCCACGCCACATAACCAGCTCAAGACTTTTAAGACACCCCAAAGCATCAGTACATTTGTCATATTTAATGAGAACTGTGACATTTCGTAGCTTTTGTTAAAAAAAGATCACCTTTTACTGCTGAGTTACGTGCTTAATTACATACTTAATTACAACTGGAGAATGACTTCAAAACTGAAAATTTTATCCTTTTAAATGTCTGGCAGATGGGCATGGGCTGATCGAGATGTTAATTCTAATTAGTTTGGTTCGTCCTTGTTCTCAATCGTCACCATTCTTCTTCACTTCCACATGGTACCCTATAAATTTATGTCCGCACTCAGATACACTCGTTCCCTCCTTCGTATTTTCATGTATCTATACATTCTTGGCGATTCCAAGGAATTAACAATAATTCTAGTTAAAAATTTAAGCTTTCATTTCACGGCACCAAGAAAGGGAATATTAAATTAGTTTCTTTTTAATGACACACGGTCGTATGAAATTATTTTGTAACATGTGACATTAAATGCGCGTGTATCTCAGTTACAGTACCAAAATGTATTCAAACATGCCGATCACGATTCCTGAGTTAACATCTTTCCTATGCTGATGTGTAAGAGTTGGTGGTCAAATAACACAGGACATGACTGAACTGACGATAGAGCTAGGTCTGGGTATCCGCGTACAAATACATGGAGGCGTGATACTTAGCAGTAACTCTGGAAATTGGTTTCAGACCCTATCTCATCTTGGGTGTATGGTAGGTGCGATATAGGCCTACGGTACAGATAAACTTTACAAGCTGATGCATCAAGATATTATTTTCCCGGAGCAACATTTCTGCAGTGAATGGCGTTCACAGTCAATAGCCTGCTACTGTGAATATTTCTACGGCAAGAAGTGTTTCAAAATGAAAGGATCTTTGGTATTAAAAAAATAAAATGGATGAGACGGCTGATTTGTGAAGCGTCCATTAGTGAGCAACGAGAATCGCCTCTGTTTTCGCACTTCAGGCAATACACAGACCCCTTGGAGATCAAGGCATGTGCTTAATTGGTTAATGAGCGCACATTTACAAACACAGCAGATCATATCCTTTTTACCTGTGACGTGAGAGTACGCCATAAACGTTTCTAATTTAAGTCACAAACGAAACATCAAATTTAGTATTTCGAATGAAAACAAGAACAACATGTATTAGCCCCCACAACACATGAAAAAAAAACGAATAGTGAAAGCATTACCGTTCAAGAGTCATGGCATTCCATAATTGTAATCAATCTCAGGCAATTAATATTCCACATTGGTTTTCAATGCAACAAGCCTGTCGCACGATGAGAACGAGTGAAGTGTGTTTGGGTTTTGAGGAATATTATCTTCTAATGTTAAGAGCGAATTTAGAATAAGCTTTTTAAACTCCATATCTTTAGGATGGTAAACATCTTGTAACTCACAAATCAAACAAAATACGCTAACCCCCAGGCTTTATTGAAGCACAATTTCTGTGATGTAGTGTTCACATAATTATTTGTGCCACGCGGAAAGCAGCAGGTAATTTGTCATCAACTCCCATGGGTCAAACGGCGCAGTTTTATACAATTGCTCACGAGGCAGATTTCTTTCTTGTGTCGAGCGGCTGTGTGTAAGGGATGCTTCTGCAGGTAATCTGTAATTATCCATTTTGACCTCGTAGGCTTCAATTTCGCATGCAATGGTAATATTAACAGAATGAGTATCATATGGGCGTAAATCGCGAGGAATGGGGGGGGGTATATATCTCCCACATTTTGATTGGGGGAAGGCGGAATGTGAAGAATTGTTCGGACTTCCCAATAACCGAAATGTATTCAATAGCACTCAAAAAGGGAGAACAACTTTTGAAAGCCACAAATACGCCGTTTTGACGTATAAGGTCCAGCAGGAGCGTAAAACACAACACATATGAATGAATATCGCCGCCTAGTATGGCGTCAGTCGTCCCCTTCTCAAGTTTCTATGGCTGGTCAAGCTATCCCCTTCCCCATAATCTCCAATCCCCTTGTTCCCAGCGCAAATTTACACTACTGGATGCATCGTGTCGGTTCCATAATGTTCCTCAAGAGTATATTAGGCTTTTTGCCATGCACGTCTTTATAGACCTTCCATTTGTTTACAGTGATCGGTATTCTGTACGGATGGCCAAGCTTGGCAGAGAGTTCCTCTCGCGTTCAACGCTCTTCCACAAAATTAAAGTCTACATGGACGCATCATCTGTTAGCTGAAATATTCGTCATTGATGCAGTGCTTTGATGCTGAGCCTTGGCCTTAAGTCTGCCCTGAGGCTTGATTTTAGGGCCTTGGCCTTAGCCTTAAGGCGTGAGGGCAAAAGCCTTGGCCTTAGTCTTGAGAGGTCGATTTCGTGTAAATTTAGAGCCTTGCTCTTCAGGGCCCTCTGATTTTATAAATTTTCCGGGTAAAGTTGCTTGAAATTTGTGCTGTTCTGCGAACATACGTGTACACCCTGCAGGGTCAGCTTTGAGGGGGCTGCAAAGTCTGCAGTATTTAAGATAATCATATTTACCATGGAGAAAGGAAACACCCTAAATTTGTTCACTTGTACATTTACAGTATGAACGTTTGAAAGAACATTTTGCTGCTGCCCAAAAGAAAGTCATAGTAAGTTTACATGCATGTATTATAACTGTGCTTGTGGCCACAAGGCGAGGGAAATTATTCTTAACTTGCATGTGGAATACACGTAGACAGAACATCAGCTGATCTGTGTTGAAAATGGCCGATCGCTCTCCAAGTATACTGCCTCAGGTATTTTGCTAATTACAATGTAGGTCAAATTATGGGTTTCCTTCTATGGTCTGATCTTGAGCACGTCATAGAGAATTCATTTTACTTGTCACCACAGAGGTGTCGACTTCATAATAATCTGTAATAAAGAATAAATTGTATACAGCTTGCTCCCCCAAAATGCAACTCAAATGTTGCATTCATTCTCCCAAAATGGTATCAAATTAAAGCTGACAGTGTTTTCTATTTATACTAAAAATTTCAGTTGTAGCTCATGCACAGGTATTTTCAATTACAACGCTACTCAGCTCAGTATCCTCATCCTGTAGGCCATTTTCAATGGTCTTTTGTGTTAGTGTTAAATGGAGCAAACACAGCTGCGTCTTATATGTATTAAAACATATATTCATATTTTGTTATATCTAACACAATGTTTTATTTACTGGGGACCTCTACTCGACAAGCAATGCTTTTTAGGGGTCTCCATCCATATAGGCTATTGTCTTCACAATATTTGTATCATGTGGAAAATAAAGTGAAGTTGATGTGATGTGATGTGATCCCCTGAGGATAGAAAAGTAGTAGTCTTATAATCTCTCCGCAATGCCTCATTGGATGTAAGTGAAGTCTTCAGTTTTTAAGAGATAATATATTAAGTTTCAATTCGATACTCAAGCAACAATTTCCCTGGTAAATATTTTGGGAAAAAATAAATGTCAATTCTGGGTTGCGATTCTTGCGGGGGCAAAGTTGTATTACAGAAGTAGTAATATTACACTTGGGAGCCTTGGCCCTAGCCTTGTAGGTAAACCCTTGGTCTTAGTCTTAACTTAAGGCTTGAGGGCAACGCCTAGGCCTTTGCCTCAGCCTTGAGGGTCAGGGCATCAGCCTTAGCCTTGAGGTTCAAAGCCTTTGCTCCAACACTGATATTTGTTATGTTTTTTAACAACTTGTGAACAATTCTTTGGGGTTTTTGTTCCTACGGCCGGCCATAGTTTTGCCAACTAGTGCTCCTGTGATGTTGGCAAAAGAAAGCTCTATAATCACTCTAGCAGAACCCGGATGCGCACTATTTTAACGCAAAATATGACAAGGTTCCCTTCTTGAGCAGGCTCATTTCCACTTCAAATAAAGTCAAACTTGGTTTTATCTGGAAAAACGTTTTAAGTGAACAGTGTTGTACACCGAGGAAAGTGTGTTCACTTTAGGGGTTAAACTGATGGCACGGGTGGTTAAATCTTCCTCCGTTAATTTGTTTCGTGTAAAGTTAAGGTAATTTTTGATGAGAAGCATTTGTGTTTCCATACGGTAAACAAACTGAAAACCACTTGACGAATCCGGCATGCGATAAATTCATTTCAGTGTGGATGGCCGTGACTTGCGTGGCAACCGATTATTAATTCTATCAGCGGTTCGGAGTGATAATTGAATCATGTGTAGATTTCAAGCATTCAATTAATGAAAATTACAGAGTGATTTAATATCTGGTTCTCCTACAGTTGTGTATGTCACTAATGCGATGCCGATTGAGATTCGTGATGTACTTATCACGGAGTCGTCACTGTGCAGAGATCCCAACGGAACTCACATGGCAGTGCAGTGCCTGCCGTAAGCAAAGTTCAAATGACCAACGCGGTTACAAGTTTTGTTGCCAAAACGTGGCCAATCTAGGGAAGAACCAAAAAGTGACGGGGAAGGATGCGACAGGGAATCTGAAACGAAGCGAGCAGGTGGCGTTGGAACTCGCAGGAACCCGGCTACGTCCGTAACAAAACACCCAAACCGCGTTTTGTCATCAATTATTTAATTCTTCCCACCAGATTGGCTAAGGTTTGGAACATAAACATTTCACTTCTTATCTGAGTAAACCACACAGCTGTGTATTTCAAGGGAAACAGACTGAGAGGAAAAATTGAAATAAACCAAACCTCATCCACAATGTGTTAAAGTAAACACTAGTGTTATTATCTCACATCCTTTCTCTTTTTGCATTCGTTTGCTCGTTATCTTGAGTATAAAGAATTATACAGGGACCCACACAATGCTTGTTTGAGGGAACTGAATATGAATCCATGTAACCAAGGAAACGAAAGGGCACGTGTCATATTAGTGAAAATTAAGCTGACATCATTATGCCAACACAATGCGGTTCTTTCGAATGGGCTTTACAGAAACCGTATACATGCACCGTCTTAAAATAAATTGTGTACCATACTCATTGTTAGTGAAGCGGATCGGACATCAGAATATCTCATGGCCAGCTACGATATGAAACGAATTAATTTTCGATAGGACGGAGGAAAAAGTCAAATTTAATAGAAACAGGTGTGAAGCAAAACAAGCTAGAAGATGTCTTGTCGTGTTGGCTAGGGTGCGGAAGTTGATAATCATGCCCTTTTTAATTTATACTGTGCGCGCTGATCAAATTGTCATGTTTACCGAATCTGGTCACAACATTGGAATTAAACGTGGGGTACAGATTTGGAAATTTGAGAAAGCCGCCCACGGTATGGTCAAGGAAAAATCCCGAGAGATTTTAGCTGAAAACCACTTCTACCCAAGAATAACATTGCGTCGAACCTAAAGCGAATCTCAATGGACGTGTTTTTCAAGAAACTTAAAATGTGTCGACTCTGTTATTGGATCAAACCCGAAAACTGATACTTTGCCTGAAAAGGAAAATAATGACCCCTTTTTGACTGAAGGAAGCATTGTCTCTCTTTTCATCACATCTCCAGCATCTCAGAAACGATAAGGGAATTCAGTGGTTTTAAGTTCTTCTGCTTTCCCCATTTACATCGGAGTCAGTGTCCATTGATTTGTCCCGCTCCTTATCTCGTTCACTTCTTTCTTTCCCCTTGTCGAACATGCCCCCTTTGTAAGTGCAAGCTATTAACGGTGGGACTTCAGGCTATAAGGTTTATGTTCACCTTGCTTGTGCAATGTACCTCTGCCCTTAGTCTTTTACTGCGCCTAAACTAGACAGAAGTTGGATAACGGCAAATCAAAAAAATTGCGAATAAACTCCCTCACGGTCTCAAGTCTAAAGTTTCGCAAGATCAGACAGAGGGATCGTTGGTACCGCCGACACCAAATGCGGCCAATGGGACATTCAATCAGAATGTGGGCAACCAGAATGAAACCAGTTTCTGTTGACAGCTTGAAACGTTTACATCAAGGACCAATTACTTTAAATTGATTTTAGATCAGACTAATTAACTTAATAGCGCTAGCGGTGACATACCGTAGATAGGGCCTTAGGAGGGTACCCGGGGGGTGCACACATTTTTGTCAAGGGGCACCACAAGACATTAAACTACAGATGTATAGCTATTTAAACTCAACGGAGATTATTCACAGATTTCAATTTTACAGGTGGGGGGGGCACCCAAGGGCACGGGCCGCATCTGCGGGGGGGGGCACGTGCCCCCTGTGCGCCCCCGCACAATTACGCCACTTAATAGTGTCGCAAAAGGTTGGAAGGAGGGTACGGTCGCAAACCCCCTTCTGCCCTTCTCTGGTACTGTTGTGAAGCAGCGAAAAAGAGAGAGAATAAAACTACATTCTATACCTTGGTACTTGTGAACAATGAAAATGTTACTTAAAAGTGATTTTAGGTCAGATTTATTAACTTAAGAGCGGTGCGATAAGCACGAAGGGGGTCGGGGCTGCTTTCCACTTCTTTCCACTCACATTGTTTGTTAAAATCGTCACAATGCACTTCCGAAACATTGCCACGTTTTCCGTTGATGTATTACCATTATCACAACTATTGCAATTGCCACTGCAATGGGAGTCACTGTCATTCGTCGCTTTTCTCTAAAGAACCGTTTGAAATCCCAGTGAGTCTTTCGTAATCGTCCCTCCGGTCGTTGGTGTGGCATCTCCACCACCTGCTCCTCCGAAGCAAGTCAATCGTCAGCAAAGGGACTGGAAGTAATTCGATAGCACCAAGCACGACGAATGACGTATTGTAGCTGCCGCTGACGTCATAAAGCCAACCTAAAAACGATAGAAACAATCCCTGTCACGATTCACAAAGTACATGCAGCAGTAAGAAAAGCGAATTACATATATGCGTTATACGGTGGTAATTCACGATCGTTGACGACGCAGTGATAAGGACAATCGATTAAAAAAAGTGGCGCATCAAGCAGAATGAACGAATTTTGTCGAGTATCTATGGGTCGATCAGCTTCCGGGATTCGACTTGGTTTAAGTCTCGTCCTCAGAGTCTCACATTTGACACACAGCACACACGGCCATCCCGGTTGAGGGTTGCTCGTAGAAGCTACTCGAATGCACCCTTGATTTACTCTTCAAGAAATAATCTTGGGTAGGCCTACCATTGAAGTCACATAAGTTCGCCTTTGACGTGTAGAAAAGCAGATACGTGATTGTTGAAGGCATTTTGTCAACTCTTTGTTGTCATTTGTTGTCACTTTTGTTCAAGTAAATACATGTACATGTATTGGTCAATTTGCTTTGGAGCAAGTACGACTGATCGAAGTCAAATAGGTCTATTGAACAGTTCAACATTGGGTCATGCTTGCTTTGTGGATTTAGCTGTTGCTTATCACATGCTTAAGTCAGTATTAAAAAGGCTAAGACATATAGCTTACCTGGAAAGAATCCCATGGGCAATCGAAACACTCCAAGAAAAACAGCACACCATCCTAGCGCTATCATGAACCTCTCGTCTCCCACCAGGTCCCTGAGAACCGTCATTCCCAACGGGTACAACGTGCCGACTGCTAGACCGTAAGTGACCCCCAATACAAACATGGCCGCGAAGCTATCACTGAGTGGGTCTAGCATCAGACTCAAGCCTGCTGTGACAACAGTGGCGAAGAGCAGAGTGGTACTGGTAACAAGTTTACAATCCATTAAGACCCCTTGCACCGCTTTGCCCAGCAAGTTTGCCACGCCAGTACCAGAGGGTAACGAGACCGCCTGGTAAGGGGACAACCCAGCCTGAATGGCGTGGGGGACGAGATATATCACCCACCCTGAAAACACCAACCTTTCGCAGCACAGTACGCTGACAACGGTGAAGAAACTCAGGTTCTTGAGGAGACCCAGGTGGTTTGATTGAATGAACTTTCGTAACCGGGAAACCGGGGCTTTTCCATCTCTAGAATGGCCCTCATCACCTGATGCAGTATGCACGCACCCCCTTTCCTCGCCGCTGCTGACTACAACAGGCCGAAGTACTGCCCCACAAGCCACAATGTGAAGGGTAGTTCCACCCCATACCAGAAGAGTTCCTCTCCATCCGTAGGTATCTAGAAGCAGCTGAGCCATAGGGGGAGATGATACCACAGCCAGGGGAAAAGATGACAATGCCAAGCTGGTTGCAGTGGCATAATGAGCTTGGAAGTAGCTGCCGATCATAGCAAGGGGGGGATTTTCAACCAGACCCATGCCGATGCCTGAGACAAACCGGAAAAAAGTTGAAGTCATTATAGGGAAAGGCACTGAGAGAAAGGTAGGATATGAACAGGAAATTGTCTTGTATTTTTTGGAGATTGTCTTGTATTTTGGACATGTATTTTGGACAGTGGCGGACTTCAAGCGAAACCTTTCCCGTCGGTACTTCCATGAAGGAATTCCTTTTCCGTGGTACTCCACGTGCATTTATTGTAAAGAAGATCCAAGATTTCAAACAATTCAACAGTAATTTTGTACAAAAAAGGCTCCAAAAGGGGAAGGCGTTTCAACCCTGAAGGAGTTGCACGTTTTCAAAGCAGGGGGGTTCTTTCTGCTAAGAATTCGACTTTTCGACAATAGATTGTTTTTAAATCTTGGTTCGCATATAAACACGTTCATTATGAGTACATCTGCGAAATTTCAATTCATTTCAGCATGGTTATATTGAAATTGTCACTTGGCCTCACGCATGCCAATCAAGGTGTATTGAAGACACCAATGGGAAAGGTATACATTTTTGGCTGACCTGTCTCGGAAAAATTGACGTTTTGCCAAAACGTATGTCTGATATTCACAAAAGGTTATGCAAAAATGACACGAGACATTACTGATGGCTCGGCGCGGAATAGAATAATACATTGAAACTATATTGGAGAAAATGTCTCGGGGTACATTTTAGGCTTATGGAATTCGTAAACGATGAGGGATGAAGAAAAGATCTCTTTCTGACCTGTTACGATGACTGACAGGAGAAGGTGGACCGTCCCAATCGCCAAAGAGCAAGAGATGATACCGACACATACCATCAAGCCACCAGTCATGACAACCAAACGATGACTGCTCCTTATGCACAGCCAGGCCGCAGGGAGACCTGTGGGAAGAGGCCCCGCAGTACAGTGGTACGCGTAGTTACACTTGCTGAGAAGTGAACCTTTTTACTTTTTAAGAGAGAGCACTAATTTTGTGCTAAATCTTTTTGTGAACCGCAATAAATAGAAGGCTCAACTTGCGGGAACAAGAAATGCCAAACGCAGTCCATTGGTGGGAGCTCACCTCGTGGGGCGTGTGCGTACAAATCCATTGCAATTATGTTTAGTTTATTAGTAGCACTGCAACTGGCAGTGGAATTTACAGGTTTTGGTTCCCGGTGAGACTAAGTGTGAAAAGAAAGAGGGACTGGTGGAGTGTTGCCCCTGTACTGCGACACTACTTGTTCATGTACAGCTGTTGTAGGAAGTATACACTTTAAGTGTGTTTAGTACAGTGTACAAGATTTATTTATTCTTGTCAACTACCGGGATTCCTCTTCTAAAGCTTATCAATCAGCTAAGTGTACTTTCATACTTTATTTTCAGGTTCACTAAATATAATCGGCACAGTCTCAAAACCTGTAAATGAACAATTTCAGTCCAAGTGTATGTAAAATTTCGACGACAACTGCAAGCCCATTCCCTGGGTGACATGTAAAAGCTAGGTAAACATGTATTTTGTAAGTTAGAAGGATACTGTTAGGCTTTAATTGTTCACAGCTTCAAGCAAAATCGGAAACTACTCACCTGTAAAGTCGGAGAGGGTCAACATGACGCTTATGAGTGAGCCGACGACCCAGGTGTCGAGCTGCATATCGTCACGAATGCTTGGGAGGAGTACAGCAAAGACCTTCGTGGTCGACATCCGAATGTAGAGAGCCATGAAGGCGCTTCCCACTACAAACCACCCCCACACACCGTCCTTAGGCGCCATACTCCTGCTATCATTTGGAACACGGCGAACTCTTATAAAAAGGGATTGATTGGTAAGAAGCCACCATCGTTTGAAAAAATTTCCACAAAGAATAACTTGAAAGTGGAAATGTAGAGCTACCGAAATTCGACAAAGGAATACAAAGCTAGTTATTTAATAGTGGCTAGCCAAAATAGTATCTACACATGTAATTTGTTATACAGTCAAATTTTGTGCCGTTTCAACATTCGTATATGTACTTCTTTGGGAACATGTTCAAGTTAAAGATGGTGCGATACTGAGTATGAATATTCTCCAACAAGACATCAAATCACAGATTTACCAAAAAACTCACCCAGTGAGGACTGTAACTTGTCCAAACAACCGCACCGGATGGTTCTACAACAAATACGCGAATAACAGACTGATGTGCCAGTTGGAGAGATGCGATCTACTCGAACCTATAAACTGGAAACAGCTTTTATACGTCAGTTGGAGAATATTTGTGATCTGAGTGTTTGACTAAAAAGGCATCAGGTGGAATGTAGTGGAGCATGAAGTAACTAAAAAGTCGTTGGGGAGAATGTGTGGGTGTTTCGAAGGTTAACCAACAGCTTGGATCAATGAATATTGGTCCCTCCGCACCACAGCCTGCGACTGTTGTCAGATGTTTCCCCTGCAACGAAGCTCAGTTGTGTCAGTAATCATAAAGCAGTAGGTTATTAAAAATAAGAGGCAAAAGGGTATATAAACGTTAGAAACGGGAAGGGATAGGCCTGTTCTTGGACGATACGCAGAATGTGAGCTGCGCCTGCCTTGGGAACGTTTCTGCGAAAGCTTATTGGACGCGTAATTGATTGCTGTTAAATATTCAGTACAAAGTATCCTTCCCTAGTTACGCCACGCCCTCACAGTACACAACACGTCGATGGAGGCCTGGGCCGGCCGGCTATAGGCGCCGCAGTAATCGCTGGTACTCAGGTTTACATGTCAAACCTACTATAGGCCTGGGAGAGAACCAGCCACATAATCCGTATGTGTACATGTACTCATTCGTGGTCTGAGCTGAGTGGGCACATTTTCTCACAAATTAGGCTCAAAATGAACGTTGTTACCGCAGTTTTAGAAAGGCTGAACGAACAGGGAGGTGATCTTAATCGTCACCCTGGTCTTATGGACAACGGTGAACCAATAGCAGCAAAATCAGCGTTTAGTTACGTACCGACAGTACAAGACGATCCGAAGGAGCACTCAGTGTTCAATAGTAAACAGAAGGTAAACAGTTCGACAGTGACGTTTTCACAATCAGCAAGCACGATTTGTCATGGTGAACCTTACAACCTGGGTCTAATGGTCTAATCATGGAGTGTCTACCTCCATGGTCCACCTCAGTCTAGTTATTTTTAGCGTGCTGCAAGCGTTTCTGAGCCTTTTCCACACTATTTAGGGTCACTTTATACATATTTTTGTCAATGTCAGGGATAATTCTGCTTCTGTTCAACTTCAACAACGCTACCCTGCATAGGCCTAACCATGGTAGGCCCTAACTACATGTAGGCCTAGAACCCGAGGACTCTTCTATCGCCGACCATGTCCAAATGTTAAGAAGCGATTAATGGAGTCCTAGTTACTTGGACTACACAGTGCCCTATAAATAGTGTAAGCCTTCTGCGCAATCTCAGAAGACTTAGGCATAACTGAGGGGAACAAGTTCATGACAACGTTGTGTAATGTTTGGCGAATGAATGCTTGCGACAATTTGTTCCCCTCAAGCATCGTTCACTTACTCGGTCAGGGGCACTAAAATCAACATGGCGATGGAATGGGAAATTGGCTTATTGGGATATCATCACTGTATATGGGGCAACACGGACATCCGGGATTCTCGCAAAATGACAGGCACATGTGCCGGCGAAAACAGTGACCATGGCGACGTACACACAACTGAGCCAGCCCGAGGATTGGGTTATGCAGTCTTTTCTTTGATCAGTATGTACACACGCGCTTGTTGCAGAAGTTTCATTGGTGTGATACTTGTGGTTGCTACCCGCAATGTTGTGAAACTCCCGGATGTTCGTGCTGCCCCATTGGCCTAGTTGCAATGGAATAGCTAGGCTGGGCCAGAATTACTTGGCTATAACCTGAAAAGCTCAATGGCAGAATATCCTGCCAACGGCCACCTGGCATAATCACCCTCATAGCCAGGCACGGGTCAAAGTATCACACTCTTCTCAAGGAGTTTTCACCTCGTACCCACGTAACCAGTCATTCCAGGGTTGTTTTTTTTTAGAGTGGCAGGTTATTCTGCAATTACTCCTAGTGATGAGTCCAAGTCCAAGGCACCGAATGCATTTACATTCAAGGCTGGGAACTTTGCAAAGTCCGAGTCCAAGTCTTAGTCCATATACTTGTGCAGTGTACAAGTATAAACAAATGAAATGAGTGAATATATCTACTGTACATAGTAATAATGATTGATAATTTATAATGTGCCGTTTTCCATAAAAATGATCAAAAATGCAGTACAGATACAACATAAAGAAATTAATGGATATTTAAGTATGAATGAATGTCACCACGCTAGCACCCAAACAGCAGTATTGGGATAGGCCTACCGGTACGTCTGTCCCTCCACCAGAAGGAAAATTTTTACCTAGACCTAACCCTGCTGGCATCAGTGATGTTTCAATCTTTCAAGGGGACAGATGCCGCTAACCCTACCTGCGCTGTAGAGTTAATTACTTGACACAGCGACACTAAAATTAGGAAATCATAGCTAAACCCACATGTAAATTAAAACTACATGTAAAAATACTAAACGCACTGGATAAAACTGATAAAAATCAAATATCTTGCAGTGAAACGTCATTGTGCAAATGCATCATTATGAAGACAAGTTTTAACTTTACTTTTGAAAACAGCAAGGCTCTGTTTGCTCCGTACAATATGTACATGTACAGTATGTGCCATGGCAAGGCTTTCCATAACTTAGGAGCAGCCATTGCGAATGCCCTGTCACCAAGTGTGGCTAACATTTTACCACTAGGATAACTTACCAAAGGGCAGTTCTTTACTGACCTGAGATGATATCTAGACTTTCTTCTTCATAATGACAAGATCCTCTAAATATCTACTAGCAAGACCATAAATGGCTTTGTACAGTATGTAATAAAATGATTTTAAAGTTAATCCTATACAAAACAGGTAACCAGTGAAAGTGATGCAGTATTGGTGTGATGTGTTGAAACTTGGGTGTATTCGTAAGAAGTCTAGCTGCACAGCATTTTGGACTCGCTGTAATCTCATTATCTGTGCTGTTGGCAAACCATACAAAAGACTGATACAGTAGTCTAGACAGCTGGTCATGAATGCGTGAATTAACACAGAAAGAGAATCGTGAGAGAGAAATTTACTGATGTGCTTAATATTGTGAAGGCGGAAAGATGCAGCAGAACAAGCCCTAGCGATATGGGTGTCCATTGTCATTTCTGAGTCAAACCATGATCCCAAATTCCTGATGTCATGCAACATCCAATTGGTTTCCAATTGCTATGTACATAAACAACGATTAATCAGCAAAGAAGAAAAAACTTAGTCCAGAAAAATCTGCAAAAGAGCAGGACTTTTTGTGCACAAACCTACAGTATGTAACATTGAGTCTTTCCTGAGATGACATCACAGTTTTTCTCATGAATATGGAAATGATCATCAGCATAAAGAGCAAAAAGGCATTAGAATACCCTTTGAAATAGTGAAACCAAAGTTGAAAATAAGGTTTACTGAGGCACAAAGGTGCATTTTACAGATTTGTAATCAAAAACATTGATTGCAACTGTGTGTCGTTTGCATTACAATGAATGTCAGGCAAATGGTCTTCCATGATGTCAAACAGTCTAGAAGCATAAACAGTGAACAAAAATGGCCCTAAACAAGACCCTTGAGGACACCACAGTTTAGATCAAATTTCTCTGACAGAGTACCTTGAACAGAAATACGTTGGCTCCCCTCAGATAAATAAGATGAAAACCAGGCCAGAGCTTTGCC
The DNA here is from genome assembly GCF_054643075.1 of Acanthaster planci. Taxonomy (NCBI): domain Eukaryota; kingdom Metazoa; phylum Echinodermata; class Asteroidea; order Valvatida; family Acanthasteridae; genus Acanthaster; species Acanthaster planci. The sequence goes on along the minus strand of NW_028257719.1, from coordinate 9,213 downwards.
GTACCTGTACATATAGATGACAACTTTGGAATCTAAACACTGCAATAAGATGGTGTGATTAACTGCATCAAAGGCCGCACTTAAGTCCAAAAGAACAAGTGCTTAAAATGACCTGCTGAGGGTTCATTTTCAGCAGTATATCATTTCTGACCTTTAGGAGAGCCGTCTCGGTGCTAAAGTACTTCCTGTAAGATGATTGAAATTCTGGAAACAGAGAAGGTTAGCACAAAGTTGATTACACATGGTGCACTCTGTCAATTTAGAAATGAATTGTAGAGTACTACTAGGTCAATAATTTTTTAAAATCGGAGTGAGGTTATCTTTCTTTAGCAAGGGACGGACCAAAGCTTCTTTCCTGTCCCTTGGAAACATTTTGGATTCTAAGGAAGAGTTGGAAATTCTTGTAATAACTGGAAGCAACACATCAAGGCAGTCACTCACCAGCGTAGTAGGTATTGGATCCAGTTCACATGATTTCTGTGTGGATTTCAGAAATTGTTCTACTTGTCACCTACATGTACATGCAGTTAGTGGTTGAAATTGGTCAAACAGAATGCTACAAGACAACGGTGATTCAGGTGCTGAATGAGAAGTTCTGTTTGTTGTGGCTAATGCTAAATTATCAAGTCTAACATGGATATTAGCTATTTTCTTACCAAAGAAGCTACCCATGTCATTAGCAAGAGATAATTTATTGGCGTACAGTGGGAAAGGAACATCATTGGTATGCTTCAGTAGCTTTTTGATATTCTGAATAACTTCACTTGATTGGAACTCTTACTGTCAATGAATTCTTGGTGAAAATTGCAACAGGCTTTTCTCATTAGGGAGGTGACCTTATTTCTTTGAATCTTGTATTAGATCACAAACCTTATAAGTATGCCGCCACTTTTTTCCGCCTTTCTATGCTGCCTCACTGTTGACTTAATTTCTTGATCAAACCGAGGCCGTTGAGGCCTAACTGTAACTGTTTTAGACTTTAAGGGCATATTGATTGAAGATGCTTTCTACATGTACCGGTCGGTATTGTAGTTTTAGAACACTTGGCAAGCTCTTCAAGATCCTGAGGAGTATTCAGTCAGCTTTCAAAGAATCAATTACAGTTGATTTGATGTTCCTGTAAACATCTTCCTCAACGGAAGGGCGGTTTCTGCCGTTTCTGTACATGTATAACTTAAAACAAACACACTGTGCAACAACTGCCTTTACCGAGTAGTCAACACTGTGACGTTTTTTACATTTGTGCATGTTGTCCCACTCTTCTCCGATATTCTCTTTTTGCATTCAATGACGGTGACAGCTTGGGTTTTTTTTTTGCCCTTTCTTGCTGAATTCTCAATGATCCTCATAAGCTCACTTTATAATAATTAGAAATTGTGAACATATTCTTTTGTAGAAAAGCTATGAAAAAGTGCAATAAAACTGAATTGTCAGTCCATGTGCGTGCATCATGGGAAAAAGATACGATACTCACAGAGCTCAAGCTTGGCTCATATCAACACCACGATTTCCTATAGTACAAGCTGTGGAGGCAGAAACTAGACAACTAGAAAGTTTCTTGTACCCCGGGCACGGTAAGCATTCTGTTGGCCCTATGTGTTACAGACTACAGAGTGAAACTGCTGTGTTGTGTTGAGTTGTACATGTGTTCAAGGTTGAGCAATGCAATCTTCGCCCATCACCAAGCACCTGAAAATGCTAGCCATAAAAGTGAAGTACTTGAATTTTTTTCTAGAGTACTTGGGTCAAGTACCAATAGATCTATGATATAACTAAGGGTCATGTACCCCCAAAATCCAAGTACAAAGGATTGAGTATGGGCCAAGTACAATTAATTTTTGAGTACCGATAATCGAGTATGGGCCGAGTACTCTTGCATACTCAAGTTGTACTCGAGTACAAGTACTCCAACACTGCCTTTAACTGTCAAGAATCTGTCATGCAAAATTAAAACTCATTGAAGTAGAAGCAACTTGAAACTTGGTATGAATATAAACCTGATCCCAAGATGTGCGTATGAGTATGATGTCGTTATTGAATTGATTGCATCAAGTTACAATCTTTTGCTTCCAGATGTAACTGGTATCTCATTAACTACAATGAGTGGTATCACAGTTCTGTGATACATGTACCTTCAAACCAGAAGTTGATACCACCTTATTTTTGTAACTGGAACAAGCACAACCCTATCGTTTTTATTGTAATGTACATGTATTGTTGGCAAATTTTTGGCAATTTGGGAAGAATTACACATGGATGCCGCTAAGCTTTTGCCTGCAATGAACTATTAGCCATCTACAAGCAATAATATGTCCTAAAGAGTCAAATCAAAGGGTGAATAATTTCAAATATTCGCTTAGAAAACACTTAGAATTTTCAGACCATTCTCATAGGGTTGCTTCACAGCGTGCCTGCACTTAGTATTTAAATGAGCACCGTTTCAAATTTTTCGCGGAAAAAAACAAATGCGGGTTGACGCCCAGAGCTAGAGATAAATCCATTCTTCAATGCTCCGTCGTAGGTTTGTCTAACAAGAATTTTTTTCCTGAGTGTGTAATCAAAACACCCATGGAAATGTTGATTGTGACATTTCTGTGGTCAGATAATTAAAAGGTGCATTACCTGCGATTCCTCTCTCTGAACATCTTTTACTGACAATCCACTGTAATGCAGATTGCTGAGTTGAAAGAGTGCAAGCTAATTTCAGTGAACTCTATTTTCATTTGTCAGTCGGGACCGCATTCAACCTATGACAGATTGTTTCACAAGCAAGAGGGGTATAACAACAAGTTACATCGATGTGACAGAGAACACGCCAAATCCAAGGGATTAACCGTCAATGATGAGGTAATTAGATTTAACCTGGTGCATTAAATGAGGTCCAAAAAGAAACTAAACATGTTAAGCATCAGAGTTTTAAGATCAGCGTATTCGTTTTAAAATTTCTATCAGTGATGGCTGTTTCCACAGTTCAAAAATATTAAAATGCAACCGACAATTTGACAAGATATTTGATCAGAGAAACTTGTACATTTGTAACACGGTTTTGATGTCATGAACAAAGAGACCGCCAAGAAATTCGGACTCGGCCATTCAAAAATGTGTTTGGAGATAGCACGATCACCTTGCATAATGTGTGCATTGACCAACGAGGTCTCAAGTTAGAAGTTCCAAATGTCAACAAATGGTAATGGTTATGTAAATCAGAAAGCATACGCCAACGGCAAAATGAGAAGATTTACTGGTTTTAACATGAAAAGAAGGGTTGTTCTTGTATCCTTCTACAGAATATCCTCTTTGATAAATGCAAATACATTGTAGGAATCAGACGGCAAGATATGCCAAAGATACAAATTGAAATGGAAGTATGTTGAAATGGATTGATGTTTGTCGAAAATGAACCTCTTCTCAGGCTTCTAAAGAATTTGAAAGAAAGGACTATTTGAATATGAATTAACTTTTTTAACAAATGACTGCTCAAAAATGACATGGAATGACTGCATTAGATGTTTGAATGTAGATATAAAAGTAACAATGAATCTGGGGTTTCCAGGCCAGAAAATGGAGTGTGTACTTCATGTATTGAAGACATGTTTCTAGATGAGCTCCTAGACAGACAGAGAGGGACACTGTCCCTAGAGGGACACTGTCTCCATGCCTTCCTCGTGGGCCTGCTGTAGCTGAGTTTATCACAGGTTCCTGTAAATCCACCACAAGCCCATCATTATGGGCCAGCCATCCAGTCGCTAAGCCAAGTCACAAGCTGTTCAAATGAATTGTGATGGAAACAATTCTTTGCCCGTATACATCTGTGTGCTTGTGTCAGGACTAGTAAAAGGACTTGCACACGTGACTGGACTCCACAATGGGCTCAGCACTCCCCAGCCTGCCCAAGAGAAATTTCTTTTTGACGCCGTCCCAATTTTTAAAGCATTTGTTAGATTGATGTTTTGCAGGTTTTGGGAAAAAGTTGAACAATTGTGAAGTACCATCCTGTGAAACACCAAGTTTTTGAGGGTATTGAAAAAAAGGGGAAGTTTTTCAATGAACAAAATATCAATAAACATAGGCCTACAGTGGAACGTTGCTTTCATGAACACTGCTGTACCAAACATTTGGGCATACCGAATATCCCCCTTGGATAGACAATTAGAAATTTGCTTTAAATAAAGGAAACATATGGACTGCATATCTCAAAAGTTGAGGAATATCTTACAACGAACATCCACCATGCACGTGGTGCAGTCTGTACGTTTGCACAGGCGGCCACATAGACCAGCGGCCAAACACATACACTGTACATGTTCATTTATATACATGTACTGTACATGTACCGGTTATCAACACTTGCAACTCTGGCGCAGAAAATATTACATGATAATTGCTACAAAGCCGGGAGATTTGACCTAAGAAATCACCAAACTGCCAAAACAGAAAATACATGTAAATGTGCAGATAAAGCCGCATTTGTTTTGAAACTTGCAGAAATCTTCAATTAATAGATGTACATCCATGTACATGTATCTTCAAAAAATGCTTGTTTCCATCATTTTAATGCTAGCCTTGCATTTCATTGTGCTAACTTAAAAAAACATCAATCCTTCTCTCAGAAATGTTTCCAGTAGGTAAATTCTCGGTTCACAATTTGAATAGAAATACCTACCAATACATGTATGCACTAACCATGTCTTCCCTACATGTAGATGATTTCACAGCGACAGTGCCGTCAGTTGCATGGATAATTTTAACTGTTTAAAAACATGCACTTTTCAGTGCATTTAACCAAGTACACATGTAGGAGTGTGTAAGAGTTTTAATACAACGAAGAAGAGTACGCAGAAAATTTATACAGGATAAAAATTCATTGCAGCTACACTCTAAAGTGCCATTTTGGCCGTAGGATCTACATGTACGTAATTCAAACTGTACTGCATTTTTCATGCAATTTTTAGGCAATGACTCAAGGAAAACTTGATTAAATGATGTGATTCTGCTTCTGGGAAGGCTTATCCGAAAGGTGAAATCTAAAAGGAGATGAACATACATGTATTTAGTTAACAAAGTGTAGTACTATAGTTTCAATCTTTTGATTTTCAACTTTTGTGTGTGTGTACACTGTACATGGGTACGCTAACCTTACATATACATGTACATGTACCTAGTGTGGGCTTGTGAACAAAAGATGTCCACACGATGCAGGAAAGGAAGACGTTCTGTGGACTTACACACGTCCACAGGACGTTTCCTTTTCCCTGAAAAAGAACAAAGAGGCATTTTGGGTAGGGTTCATCTGTCATAAAAGGATGAGGAATAGTCAAGGAAACCTTGTACAAAAAGCCAGTTGGAAATTGTGTTTTCCCAGTTCAAGAAAAACAAGTATTTTCACCAAGTTTTCTTAACTGCACGAAAAGAAAGGAATATCCACACTAGGTATGTAAGGTAAGTGTGTGTGTGTTGGTGGTGTATTGAAATTTGTGGGGCGGGTGCAACATAGAGCAAGCTTAGGATTCCTTTCATTATGATCCATACATCTGAATGGGCCAGAGTTCAGAGGGGTGCATCTGTGGCTGAAAATTGCTATAGCAAATGACCTCTCTACAAAATTATTTTTGTGTGGACCCCATCATATTCCTTATAGTGGCATTCTACGGTAGTTGAAATACCTTCTGATTTTCAGATGTACATGTACAATGTACTTAGCATGGATGCAGTGAATAATACATGTATATGCTGTTCACACTCGAAAATCTGTCACTGAAGAGGTACCGATAGATCTATTCCACTACCCTCAAGGGGAATATGGTGACAAAAGTACTTGGTTGTATGGAGCCAGTTCATGATAACATCATCCCCACATTATGAGAACCAAATGGTTGTTTCATTTGAAAAAATTCTTGTGAAAATGTTGGTTCCTCTGTCGATTCTTCATACATGCTGGTACATGTGTGGCAATCACAACACAGTGTTTACTCCGTCCGCTGAACAGTCGATCTGCACACAGTACATATTAAACTTGGATGACGATAAAGGCTTCAATGCAGTTGATGATTTGTTCATAACAAAAGATCATGATTTCAAGAGAATAGCATACTGGTATTTCCGCAGAAATATTTCCTTGTGGGAACACTGATAATATTCACCTACATGTACATGTAGCTGCCTGTTGATGACGGCTGCATTCATGTATCTGTCTTGCTTTGGATGCAGCGGATATTATCCGATCCATCATCATCCATTAGCAAACCACCTTAGCATCATTATGTGCCACAGTGACCGTCAAAATGATTGCCATTTTAAGTGGTTCCAGCTGGACCTTTTAAAGTGCGGCTGCATGTCAGTTCCACAGTGTAGAAACCTGGCACATTTTACACATTACACAAATGTACACATTTTACTTTACCACAGAGGACAGATGCACAGAGGGGGCAAACATAACAGAAGATTCCCCTTGTCCTCAGTGGCCAGTGCTTTGTTTAAATTTGTAATAAGTGCCTATACAAGTGGTGGATCCAGCATTGATAAAAAAGTGGGGTGGGACTGACATTTCCAAGGGGGTCCCTCCACATACACGGATGATCACTCCATATTTTAATGATATTTTATGCCTTTAAACTAACAGTTTAATTGTTGGCAGCAAAACAAATTTACAGGAAAGGAAAAAGCACTGGTGTCTTTAATCCCCCCCCAAAAAAAAATGAGGGAGGAGGGAGGGGAGGGACACGCACTACGAGTAGGTGTGCCCCTTCTGGATCTGCTCATGTATGCTCAATGCATTCACAAGGGGGAGGGACATGCACTACGAGTAGGTGTGCCCCTTCTGGATCTGCTCATGTATGCTCAATGCATTCACAAGGGGGAGGGACACGCACTACGAGTAGGTGTGCCCCTTCTGGATCTGCTCATGTATGCTCAATGCATTCACAAGGGGGAGGGACACGCACTACGAGTAGGTGTGCCCCTTCTGGATCTGCTCATGTATGCTCAATGCATTCACAAGGGGGAGGGACACGCACTACGAGTAGGTGTGCCCCTTCTGGATCTGCTCATGTATGCTCAATGCATTCACAAGGGGGAGGGACACGCACTACGAGTAGGTGTGTCCCTTCTGGATCTGCTCATGTATGCTCAATGCATTCACAAGGGGGAGGGACACGCACTACGAGTAGGTGTGCCCCTTCTGGATCTGCTCATGTATGCTCAATGCATTCACAAGGGGGAGGGACACGCACTACGAGTAGGTGTGCCCCTTCTGGATCTGCTCATGTATGCTCAATGCATTCACAAGGCAATGACGTAGCTAGGATTTTATTGGGGGGAGGGGGTACAAAGGAGGTTCCAGCATCTTAGGGGGGGCACCAGCTTTCAGTGATGTGGTTTTTGGGGTAAGCTTTTGTTAGCCGTGTTCAATATCCATTCATCCGGTTTTTGTTTCTTCGGGGGGGGGGGACACTGAGAATTTGTAGGGGGGCATGTGCCCCTCCAGGGCCCCCTCTTTGGCTACGCCACTGGTACATGTACAAGGGGAAACATAATGCCATATTTTCTGTGGTGTGTAGCAAACTGTGGTTGTACATTTATACACTGGATCAATCTTTCTCCATACATACAGAAACTTGGTAGAAATTTGTACACGTTTCATCATTCCAGGACTGCAGAGGGTTGTAAGACTAATGCAGAAACTTGAAAGTACCGGTAGTGTTCTTTACATTCTTTGGCAGAAACACTTAATCACAGCTTGTACAGTACAATGTACATGATTCTTGAAAGTTAAAAAAAGAGAAAATGACAGAAACAGATTGAAAATGTGTTACTATTCAGCTCAGCGTAATACATGTACCATGTATACCAAGTTGTACTGTGTGAATGAAACAGTGAAACATTGCATTCCCTGAATCTCTTTTAGATCAACATCCCATGCATTACTGAATTAATGCGAAGCTTTATCCAATTGTAAACATCTGGCTATACTAATGCACGAGGGCTGAAGAAACTCATTTTATTTGGTAGAATTTCAGGATACCAATTTGTCAGCTAGGCAGTTTCTCAATGCTTAATGTATGCTCCTGTCTGCACAGCATCACAAATTATTCATTCTCTTCAATTCAAAATGAAACTAAAAAATGGTTTTTTTTTCCAATGTGAAATCCTTTATGGGTCATGTGTTGAGCTCAGTGGCAGCCTCTTTGTCAGACAGATAAGATTAATGATTCTAGTTGAATCCTAAATAATTCATAGATGTATATAAATTTAGGTGTGATACGATTCCCCCATCAGTGAAGGGTAATGAAACGTGTACATGTACATAAAAGAGCTGGGTGTTCCTTTGTTAGCTCAGTTTTTAGCTGAGAATGCAGAGATCACGGTTATGACTCTTAACGCATTATCACAAGTCATTTGCTGTGGCCCTTGCCAATTGCAATGACTTTGTATAAAGTAAATGTTCTTTGACAGTTTCTCCACACAAAACCCAATGCAATGCCCTCCGCCATTAAAGGGGGCCACAAGGAATTCGGAAATACCAGTATTTGATTACTCTGTGGCTGCCCTATTTTAAGCGAGTGCACAGAGAGGAAAAACATAATAAATTTCCCCTGTCTTAAGTGGCTAGTGCTTTGTTTTAAGTTCTCCTCTGTAATTTATTTCTTTATTTATCTATTTATATCTTTTCGTCCAACAGCCTATTAGTGCTGATGACAGGATGAAGTGATAAGACAATGTTCAGTCTTAGAGGTGGGAGGAAAACCCTGGATGAATAGTCCAGGTAAAACCCACGGAGTCAGGCGCAGGGACTGAAAACCCAATCCACATGCTGACCTACATGTACATGTAGATGAGACTTGGACCTGGGTCAAAGAGGTGAAAGACGAGGAAAATGCCGCTACACCCACCAGACTCCCCATCATTGCCTATTATACCAGTTATGGATCCAGCATTGATCAAAAATGGGGGGGAGGGGGTTGAGAGCTAGCTATCCAAGGGGTGGGGTCCTTCCAAATGGAGTTGAACCTTAACATGTATGATCAGACCATATATTAGTGGCAAGTTTCGTCTAAATTAACTGAATAGGGGTTTACTGGTTAGCAGCAAAGGAAAAACCATGGAAATGACACGGCATCCTCCACAAGGGGAGGGGGGGATAGAGACATGTACCGGGTGTGACCCTTCTGGATGTGACAATGTATACTTACCGTAGTGGGAAAGTGTTGTATCCTA
>NW_028257718.1:0-57619 GCF_054643075.1 Acanthaster planci | reverse complement strand
GTGGGTGTGTGGGTAGAATCGGCGGGTCAGCTTCAGCGATGGATGGAAATGCCTCTCCTTTATCCTGAAGAAGGAAAGTTTTCCAAAAACACAGGAGATTGAGCACAGACCTTTTCAACTCTAAAGGCCTGTATATCGAGCAAAAATGTGACCTAGCCTTTTTTCTGTCTTGCCCTGCGTTGAAATCTTCTTGCACTTTTGGGCAGTAGACCGCAGAGGGCAAAAGGACAATCAACGAGCTGAAGATACCATTAGTACAGTGAGTAAAAGTGTCATTTATATGGTCCAAGATGTGGGTCCTGTGTGAGATTTCATGAAATGAGAAATAACTTTCCCAGAAACAAAACGGTTCATTTTGCAAAGAAGTGGAAATAGGACAACATGCAACGATACAGTGTCTCGGAGGTGGAAGGCAAAACTCGTTATTTTTTTTGTTCTTAACTGATTGTTACCAAAGTGAAACAATGCGTGCACACTTTTTGCTGCACCTACTTTGTAAAGCCTTCTTTGCCAAAGTCCAAACCTGTTGGAACCACCTTGATGCAGCGTTTCTTCAAAGCGTAGTCTATCACGCACTCATTCTCCTCAACCTTTAAATAAACAGATACATACGGTCACATATCATGTATTTGTATCTCTAAGTGAAATAAACCGGTAGATTATTTGGTAAAGTTTTCAAGACAAAGGCATTGAACATTTCAATACCAACCAATGTCTTTAACCCTTAGATAGATGATCATTGGAAACTGCCTTGCCCAGGAACATAAGAACGTAGGAAACCCTGTGAAAATACAATGCCTCTAAAAGAGGAACAAGGACTCCCTCGGGTTTATTAAAAAATAAAATCTGACCCACCATGATGGAGCATGTTGAGTAGACAATATAGCCCCCGCTGGATGACTTGGCATCCACGGAGTCGATGGCTGCTAGAATCAGCTGCTTCTGGAGATGAGCACACTTCTGGATGTCCAGGTGATCCTTGCTGGATTTGACGGATTCATCCTTAGAGATGACGCCCGTTCCGCTGCAAGGAGCATCCACCAAGGCACGATCAAAGCCTCCGGTGATCTGGAACAACAGAGAGATCAAACTTTTGGGTTAAACACCTTGGAAACCAGGTATCCAAAAGGTCTACTTTGAAAGGTTAAAAGTCATTTATAGCCCTCAAAAGCCATCAACCCACCTTGGGGAACGACCGGCCATCTTCGTTGGACACCACCGTGTTGGTGATGCCACAGCGATGGATGTTGCCTACTACTGCTCTGACTCTGTCTTTGTTAGCATCATTGGCAAACAGCAGACCTGTGTTCTTCATTAACGCAGCTTGAGGACAAAAGACAAGAGATTCTGTCATCTTCATGCATCTTCAAAACCTGACTATCTTTACTGATGAGCTGAAGACTTTTTATAGCATAGTGCACTAAACACAACCACTTGATACGTATTGTTCCAATTTGGTTGGAAGCAATCGCAGCAAAGCGTCTTGCTCATGGACACAAGGAATGAGATTCCCCAGCTAGATCAGAAAATGTGTAAAAACAGACCACAAATGTACTCTTTTACCAATGTAAGTTGTTTTGCCACCGGGTGCAGAGCACATATCCAGGATTTTCTCCTTCTCCTGAGGAGCGAGTGCCATGACAGGTAGGAAGCTGGATGCTCCCTGCAGCACATAGTGACCGGCCAGATACTCAGGGGTCGCACCTATTGTTAAAAGAGATGCGAATTCTTAGGCAACAGAATTACAAATGTTCACGATACAATTCGGACATTTGTGAGCTGCTCTAGGAAATAACCAGTTCATAACTGACTTTTCAAGTGCAACGCTCACTGTCTCTGAACCCAAGATAACAATAAACTTTCGCGCATGGGCAAACTTACCGATTGGAACAGAGGAATCGAAAATCACCAGACCGACCTTTGACCATTTGGCCAAGGGATCAAGGTTCACGCCCCTGTTGATGAGTGCCTGAAACAGGTTAACAGCAAAAAGTTCAATGGGAAAGCAGGTACTGACTGTGGAAAATAACAGGTATCATCAAAATATTAATTTCTTGAGTAACTCCTGAAATATTCGTGAGTCTTAAGGAACATACGTTCTATAAAAGTGAAAATGAAGCAAAAGGAAAGTATGAGTGAAGTGTTTTGAAGGGGAGGGAAGGAAATTTGTTGGCACCTGAGCAAGATCCCTACGTCTCGTCTTCAGCGTGTTGGTTCGTATTGTGACTGGACGTTGGACCTCATTCGCTTCCAGAAACTCAATCAGCTGGGATGAAAAAGTAAACAATCAAAGGTGACTTGATTTCCATTGTTAGGTGAGAAAACGGTTCCACTGACAATGCCCCCATCTAAAGGGCAACTTTTGGGGAGGGTACCAATATCAGAAAATGGTGACAAGACGTCCATGATTTAGACTTTTCTCATTACCTCAGTCATGGGGAAAATGTCCATTATCTTGTCCAGGAGGTATTCATTGTAGCTATAGTACGTCATCAGGTCCTGGCGCAGAATGGAGATATATTCGGCACGGGATCTGTGAACAAACAGATATCTTAACAGAGGTTTGCCGATGGAGTTGGCTTTTGCTCCCGACAGAATCTAGTATTCAGGAATACAGCAAAGGCTCTAATACTCAAATCGGCTTGTTGGTAAAACGTCTCCATCGGTCAACAAATCTGCTACATACATATCAGCTTTGATCACAGTGCACACATGTCAACATGGTATATATACCTGAATTTGACTGTGTAAGAAGATTAAAAATTTTGGACGTTTCCTTTTAGCTATTCTTGGCTTTTAGTAGGACCTGACCTGTCAAGTAACAGTGCAGGGGCTCTCTCGAGTCCCAAATCAAAACATAGAGTTGGAATTTAGTCAATATGAGACGGTTAGAGTTAACCCAATGCCAGAAAAGGTAACACTTTGAAGTTGAAACCCACTGCCAGGCAATAACACAATCATTCCAATTCTCTGATAATCTTTCCACTGACCGGTCTGGTTCCCTTCTTGTCCTGAAGTCTCCCAACACTTCCATCACCTCCTTGATCCTCTGGTGCACCTGACTCATATCAAGAGGTCGATTCCGTGGCAAACCATTAAGGAATTTCAAAACAAGGCAGCGTCATATAAAGTGACTACTAGTGCACAAGTCGGATTGGGGGGGAGGGGATAAGTATAGAAAATTGTGGAGCAATTTTCTGAGGAATACTGGCCATAGCAAAAAGTAAGTCTCAGTACAGGTAAAAACAGGAATTTTTATTTCGAACAACTGACAGTAAAAAAGGGTCACGGAAAGTACAATTTCGTATTCTGACATCCGCATGCATAATTGTTCAAGTAAAAAAAATCGTCTATTTTTCAGTTTTATAAAGGATATTTTCTACTTCCAATTCCTCTGGCGTAGGCAGGTGGAACATGTCATACAGAGCTGTGTTGGCTCTTAGTTCAGCCTCAGCCAATTTCCTGTCAGAGGTGAAGAAAAAAACAAAATTACAAGAATAAAACTACTTTTATTTTATTTCAGTGAAATTGTAAATCAGCTTCAGCACAGTTTTAGGAAAGCTTTTTTTCGTGAGTGCCACATTTCGAGGCTCACTTCTGTCTCTTGATCTTTTTGTCCAGTTTCTTGGAGGCCTTCTCAATGGGCAGAAGGTCCTCATCATCTTGATCATCCTCTGCTTCATCGCTGTCATCTGCATCATCGTCATCTTCTGAGTCTTCATCCGAGTCAGATCCCATGGGTCCAAAGTCATCAGCAGGCTGGAAGAAAGATAGTGACATAAATACAATTTGGACATAGCTTGTCTCTTATCAAGCACTTCAAAACAAACGAGAAAGATTTCAGGGGAATTATAGGATTGAGGAAGATACGACCAGTATGTATTCACATGGGGCTTGATTCCCCTCGAAAACTGAAATACAGAGAATGCTCCATTGAGTTCCAGCAAATAGGAAGATTGAGGAGAAATCAGACCCTATCTAAAAGGTCCCTATAAAAGTCTAAAGTACAAACTAAGAAAAATTGTCCTCTCTGACTGAGGCCCAAGAGCCATGACTTCCATTTTAACATGCTCTTTCAAAATGAGGAACAAAGATCTAGTGTTGTTCCAAGTACTTGCGACTCCCAATGGTCCACTCTTCACAGTGAGCCGGAGATGATTCAATCAAAGCCTTCCAAGCATTCTGTGAGACTTTCTGACTTCTCGCCCAAGACAAAACATCAACGTACCATGTCGTCATCTGAGTCCTCCTCATCTTCCTCGTTCTCCTCCACAGCCTCATCGTCGTCATCCTCAAGAAGATTCAGAGGTACTGTTTTCTTCTTTTCGGCCGGGGCTTTCTTGACGGGGGCAGGTGTCAACCACTCTTTGTTGTCATCGGTGAAGCCTTTGCTGGCCATCTCTTCCATGTCATCGCTGTCTGCGAATTCATCTTCGCCGCTCTCTGCTTCTTCAATGTCTTCTTCATTCACATCTTCTTCGTCGTCTTCCTCATCGTCGTCACCGAAATCATACTCTATATCTTTAGGACATAAAAGTGATTTTAAAAAGTCATGTTCAATCTTAGCTGTGCCAGATTCTTCCACATGCACAAGGTTCTGAGAGGGCCTTGAAATGTTGAGAAAGTTACAACCAAGATATCTGTAAGAAGTTTCACATTCTGTGACAATTTAAGTGCAAACAAATGTGGCAATGGTTTCTGAAAATGAGCAGAGAACTACCCTCAAACGATGTACTTTGGGGGTATCCAAATCTTTGTCTTTGCTCCACTGGAAATAGGTAGGTGACAAAAGACATATCCGCAGCTCTGGGAGCCCATTTCAGACTCAGCTCTTGCATGATATTATGACTGGCAACCACTTTTGCTGAGCATGATGTATTCTGTATGCTTTAACAAACTTCTGTGGTTAACAGTTCTGTGGAACTGGACCGCCTCGTGGGTGGCTTGTCTATACCTTCGTCTGATCCCTCCTCTTCTTGATCGCTCTCTTCGTCATCTTCTACTTCCTCTGCCTCATCATCGAGCCACTCCCCATCATCGCTCCATCCCCCGTCGCTTCCTCCCCCGTCACTGTCCATCTCCGTCACAGGTTTCTTGGGGGTGCTCGAGGCTTTTTTCTCCCCTTTTGATTGCTGCAGTTTCAGTTGTTGCTGCTGCGGCTTTCTGTTCTGCACTTGCTTCTGCTTGTTCACCTGCTGGTGCTGTTGCTGGAGTTGAGCCTTGCCGACCCTCTTGATAATCCTGCAGATGTTTTGTGTACATGGAAACGGAATGATTCATTTACATGTACATGTTGTAGTTATGGAAATTTGGAATGTCACATACCAGTGGACACCAGGCAACATATTTGTAGAGCCAGAAATGTGGTGTCTGGTTAATAGATTCTTCTTATGATCAACTAATTCAACTCTACCTTTGTCGAGATCGACGCCCCAATCGTTTCTCAGTTTCATCTGTTATAAGTAAAAAATTTTAATATGATTGAAAATAACAAACACAAAGCATGCAATACATTACTGAGAAGGCGACAAACTCGTTCTACAAGATGCTGATTACTTTGATACATTTAAAGATACGATTAGAACGATGTAAAAATTAAAGCGGTTTTCTCCCAACAATGTATATTGGTCCATATAACTTTCTCACCTTGGCTTTGAAGAAATTTCGGCATTTCTGGCGCTCCTTGTTTCTTCGATTTTCTACCCGGTCCACGTTTGCCAAGTTCACTCCGATCTTTCTTTCTTCCCATGCTGAAAAGTGTTTCTGTTCCCTAAAAATTTCAAATGTTGTATTTGGTTAAATTTTTTAGAATTCTCACGTTTTAAAATCCACAAGCATGCACATGCGATTTCAACACGTGCAACTTACAGTTTAGCCGGATGCCCACTTGTAAGTTGAAAATTATAATGTACTGTTATTTGTTAGGGTGCAGGTACCGCTCCACCCGTCTGTACAAAATGGCGTCGCCCAGTTGGACCGAGATCGTGCAAGCTCAAAAGGAGAACAGGCGAGAATTGCTTCTTAATGGTCCTCAGATCGCACAGCGAATCGTCCGGTCAGGATTAGATCGTACACTGTACTCACTGGAGCTCTTGAACTATTTAGAAATTGCCGACGCGTCGCTTCCAGAGCTGTCAGAAGACATCGGCAAACTCGTGAATTTGGTGAATCTGGTTTTGCGTGGCAACAAATTGTCAACACTGCCCTCAGCGGTAGGAAACCTGAAGGTGCTCCGTCTGCTTGATGTCTCCAGCAATGTACTGAAGACTTTACCAGACGAGTTGGGGGAACTGTCTGAGTTGCACACACTTGATGCCAGCCGGAATGACTTGGAAGGTTTGCCAGAGTCGATCGGTAAACTTCACCGCTTGTCAGTGCTGAATATTTCAAGTAACAAGATAGAATCGTTGGAGCCCTTATGCACTGGTCAGTTGCTGCATCTCAGTGAGCTTACTGGAGTGAAAAATGCCATCACTGTTATCCCGGATACCATTAGCCATCTTCAAGCCTTGAAGAAGCTTGATCTCAGCTCGAACAAGATCGCAGAGGCCCCGGCATCACTCGCTGATTGCACCAAACTGAAGGACGTGCTGTTGACAGAAAACCCATTCCGCGATCGTCGCCTTGGAAAACTTGTCCAGCAGTCGCGGGGCACCAAAGCCACCTTGGATTACATCCGCACCCATGGGACCAAGAAGTCGGCACCAGAGGAGAAGCCGGCAAAAGCCAAGAAGAAGAAAGGACGAAAGAAGGCGGCGTCTACCGGCAGTGACCTCAGTGAGGACTTGGACAAATTAATGCTGCGGGTTCTGAACTTTAAGGACTCGTCAGATGGGGGCGTGGAGGTTATTGTCAAGGAGGGCGTGGCCAGTGTCAGGCCCTTCATTGTGTGCTGCATACTCAGGGATGTCAACTTCCAGAAGGGGACCCGATTCAAACGATTCATCACAGCTCAGGTTGAAAAGCCCAGTTGAATTTAATACACCTTGGGCTTGATATCACACGACTAATAAATTTTAAAATGACTCCAATAATGCTTAATTTAAAACATATGCATCCCCCTCTGAAGATAATTGCAGATCTTCCGTGGTATTTGTTGTAACTATATGTAAACTTATAGTTTTGATTTACAGGAATAAAAGATTTCAGAATTAAGATTCAGATTTAGTGGACTCTCCTTTTTGGAACTTCTTGATTCAAAATACTGTTTATACATGCAGTTCAGTGGTAAAAACAAAGTTGAAATGTCTCACCTCTGAAATGTTCACAGTGCATTTATATATTTTCCTAATGGAGTGTTTAGATATTCACCTTTGTCTGTTTCTGCAGAACAAGTTACATGATGGACCACTGTGTGCCAAACGAACCAAAGCCACTATTGCCACCCATGACCTCAGTCTTGTCAAGTTCCCGCTCACCTACGAAGTCAAAGAGCCAGCAGAAATTCAGGTCTGATGTTTCCCTGGAATTTTTGGCAACTGTCTTGGCATGAAAAATTTCAACACTTTGCCACATCATTTTTGAACACCAGCTTGTTTTATTGAGGTTTTACGGTACATTTTATGTCTCGATTCTTGGTCAGTTATTTTGTTTCAGTGTTTGTCTTTCCATCTTTCCAGTAGATCACTCCCCTCGGTCGGAATAAGTGTACATCTGCAGATGCATTAATGACCCAGCTCCGTAAGGAAGCAGACGACTTGCGCAAAGAGAGCAAACGAAACACAGTCTCTGGCATTCACAAGTGAGAAACTTCGTTCCTTGTTTGAAGAAAACTGGTCTATTTTGTAAATGAAGCTACCTGCTTGCAAGGGAAATCAAACAGCAAACTTAAGTGCTTTAATTTGTAGCAGTAATGGGTTAGCTGATGCCAATCACTTCTCAGTTTTAAAGATTGAGACTTCAGTTTTTGGCAGAATTACAGCAGTGACTAGCAAAACTTAACATAACCCTAGAGGTATTCTGCATCCCCGAAAGTCTTTTTAAAAGTGAATATATTTTCAGATTTGCCACAGTTGTGCTCCAACAATGTTCATGGTGAAGGATATGTTGGTTTTGCAATTTTGCATGACTGCAATTGTACTGACATTCAAGTGGGGACTACTAGCATCAAATGGAATAAAAACATGAATAAAACGTCATCTTTTAAGTTCCCTTTCCATCTGCTTGGTGCTTCCCTTATGCAGATATCTGGAGTTGCTGGATGGACACCAGAAGTATCCTTGTCTTTGTGATAGAGAGGGTCAGGTGATCTCCTTTCCACCAATCACAAATGCTGACATAACTAAGGTGAAGGTCAACTTCTCCCTCAAGTCACCTTTTTCACAGCACAGAAGCACTAGGGTGTGTCCAAATTACTTGGGCGTGTCCAAATTACTTGGGTGTGGCTTGGAAATACCTTGGGCAAGGCTTGGAAATACCTTGGGTGTGGCTTGGAAATACCTTGGGTGTGGCTTGGAAATACCTTGGGTGTGGCTTGGAAATACCTTGGGCGTGGCTTGGAAATGCTCATTAGTCTATGGCTGTGGCTGCAGCCATTCCCCATAGAGATGTGTGTAAATTCATGCCACAGCCGAGTCATTCAGACTAAGGCTGAGCATAAACAAGCTGAAAACCTGTTGCAAGCTCAGGTACTTTCTCAGTCACCGCAGGTTGGTTGGATTTCTTACAGATTTCCCGCTCCAGCGATCACATCCTCATTGAGGTGACAAGCTCCACCGATTTGGCCGTGTGCAAGAAGGTCATGGATGCCCTGCTCCAGCGTAGTGCAGAGATCCTCCTGGATAGCCCAGGGACAGGCACCGCAGCATCTGATGACCCTGATGAGGATGTGAACCCGGGACCAGCAGACGAGGCAGCAGCTGCAACTGATTCTGCCGGAGGGAGGGAGGTTGGAGGTCAGAGGTCACTGGTTGTGGAACAGGTCCGGGTCAGTGGAGTGGAGGGCAGCCTGAAAGTTGTGTATCCCTCACGCACCGACCTGCAAGACATGACGGATATAAAGGTCATCAGGTCATAGGTTAGCTATCATGTCATTATGCAACAAGTTGTCACTAGGACTCACAAAGTGGCAAAGCTAATTTGTCTAAACCTTGTCCGTTGCCAAGACGTACTTTATGCTTCACAACTCGAGGCCTACTAAGATACCCTATGTCTAGATAACGGTAAAATAGTGACAGTGAGTAGATTGTGGATGTTGAATCTGTGTTTAACGGTGATTGCCTCCACCATCATGATGGATTGAGGCCAACCATATAAATTGCCAACGATTGTTCCTTGCCGATTTCGAGAAAAAAGGATTTTTCTTGAGGCCGGTACAGTATTATTTAAGCTTTACTAAAATGTAAATTTTACTGAAGATTCATTTTTGCAGCATGCATTCACAGTTACAAAAGCGCAGAAAGATAAGATGAAGGCAGCTCTTTTAACTTAAGTTAGTACAGTTTTGCCTGAATCCTTACGTTATATCAAATATAACAAACCAAGTACATGTAAATGCATGATTAAAGAATTGTATAAGACATGCAAATAGCCAAGCTTTGCTGCTGTTGGAATCTACGAACCATATTCAGATATTTTATAGGGTATGTGATGGGTAGATTAGTTTATGTTTGTCTTGTAAATGGCAACAGTTGATGAATAAAATGCTAAAATGCCCCACTGGTTTCTGGTGTGAGCAAGGCAAAATCATGGAGCATGGAAATACTTGTAGGTGCGATGTTCAGATTTCATGAAATTCAGACTCAACGGCTGTATTGTACCTGCTGAAGTAGTCAAAATAAGTCATAGGTGCAACTTCAGTCCAAATGCAGATTCCCCAGGGGTCGAACTTTATTTGACAGTGTCTCCTTCAACTATTCGAAAAGAATAAATCGGAGTTTAAGACCCTTGGCAACATTTTGTGGTGGTTGGTTTTATGAGTTTATAAAAACAAAGACGAGGTGGTAGGACAGTTGCCCGCTTGTTAGTGTGCTGTGAATGTTTCTTTGCATGAGAATTCGCCAAAATCTACTCCCACCTTGAAGTGTGCGACTTGGAACAATGAGGGATTTCCTGAGACAATTATGACTGCTTGGTCAGTCGACAGATTGAAATAATTGAATTAGGTGCACTCTGTGGTGTTTACACGTTTGAAAACAGTAGTGTTGAAAACAATATCTGAAAGACAACTCGAAACATATGTAATTGCTTTGTACCTTATCGAATAAAATGAAATTTTGTGGACGTAAAGTAACTTACAAACCAAGACTCTGTCAAGATAATGATTAAGATTTGAAGTTCGGTTGATGCTTACTGTGCACTAACGCAGACGAAACCGCGCCGCATTCTTTTTTAGTCTACAGTATTTTTTTTTCAATGTTTTCGGGAAACTACCATTTGAGATTGTCTTTTTAAAATGTCGTTTTGTTTAAACTTTCTTCCAGCCCCATTGTTGGACTGGTGTAGCCCAGAGTAGGAGTCAAGACAAGGGCCAGAAATACATGTAACACCCGTCCCTTCAAAAACTGGAAATTTTCACACTTTTTGAACTCAACGTTTTTTGTGATCATGATAACTTTGTCCATGTGCTTGTGAAATACCTTTCTTTCAACAATCATCGAACTTGCATTTCATTTTTTCCCGAGCGCGTGTTAAAGGATTAGTGCATTAGATTGAACCATCGTGGAAGATGCATGTAGGAAATAATCTGCCCATTGCTTGATTGCTTTAACAAGACAACGTCCGCAGTCCTGGGCAAAACCATTAGCCTTGACCATAATGCCCGGTAGGCCTGGTCAACAGAGAGTTATCACTCACTACTAACCAATAGAAACCTGTGACCTTGTGAGGTGCCTTGTGGGATTGCCCGGACCTGGGCAAGTGGACGCCAACTGCCCAAAACACGACCGCGACGAGGTAGCCTCGTCGTCTGTTAAAAGCAATTTTTTTTGGTCTCACAGGATGGATTCGGATGATCACTCTGGAAGTCTGTCTGAATGATTTTTTAATGAAAAGAAACCTCGGGAAAAAAACCCGGCCAGGAAGGGATGCATCTTTAGAGGCAGACACGCGTACGTCTGCATCTTTTCTCAGAACAAACGCAAAATTCCAATACAAAACTGCATCCGTGTTATATAAATAGCGCCCTCTTTTATAGCGATTCAGCCTGTAGCTGCGTGCACGTCCACCTACATAAAATAGGCCTATCAATTCACTGAAAAAGTTATAAACAGGTACTAATATGATACATATTTTGGTAATTCACGGTAAGTTTGTTTCACAAATAAGATTCGAATATTTTCAAGAAACTTACACTATGCTTTGCTACACACTGTGGTCATTAACTTGTCGTAACCATTACACTAAATCTACTGCATGTTTTATTAAAATTCACAGAACTGGGGAGGAAGATAGCTTAGGAAAATTATGAGCGCGTGTCCCTTTAATGACCCTTTGGGGTCATGATAACCCACACGAAGGTCAGTGATCATTCAGTCACGTTCGTTCCGCATGAACTCATAGTCAACGGCTGCTTCATGTCGTACATTTTGTCTATATGTGAAACGCATATATTTTTAAAAGACAGGTAGACTAACGTAAACCTGCAAAGCCAGAATGAAAAATAGCATACGAAGAAATGGGTTTCCAACTTCCGTTTTAACCATTTGATGTTACTTTCAAAATTCCAAGACAGCACAGTTCTGAAGTACTCAGGCTGAACCTCAGCTCAGTACTGTAACGTATACGTTGCTCTTCCAAAAGCAAGTCGATACGCATGCTCAGGACGTTAAAATCGTGGAAATATGGCAGGAAGAATACAGAATCGTTCCATTCTTATAGGCTGTTGAATGAAATACCGTAGGACTGACGACACAATTCTTTCATGATTACCTGAGAGCTTGATTGATGAAATTCTTATACAGTCCTATTTGAAGCATGTAATAATCCTTTTTTCTGCCACCTTATGCACAAAATGTAAGGAAGACGTACTGATTGCTTTGTAATCCACTCCCCAAAATTGATAATCAGGCCAGGGTTGAATGTACATGTAGACGCAACCGAACCCAGGCTGTGCCAAGCGCAGAAAATTTGGCGGTCTGCAAAAAATCTGACGTACGACCTCGCTTGACATCAGAGTGTGCGACGGTTTCTCGTTTTTCAAAGCAGCTAGCACATACATGCTTATTAGTACAGCTCACTTGAATTGAGTACAAATGCAAGGCTCAATCGCTTCCAAATTGTGAGTGCTATGATATTTGTTGGTGCCTAAGGTTCACGGAACCAGCGAAACGGCATGCAATCCATGATTCCAATCTTCTCGGCATGATAGTTTACCAGGCCCCAGATATGAGTGGAAAGGAAACGAAGATAATTTGTTCAGAGTTCATCAATCGGTCGCGGCAAGAACTGTCAACCACGGGGGAGAAATATAACACTTACAACAGGCATCGTGAACATTTAGGCCCAACACGCGGAAAGACTGAACCAATGCAACATCCTATGCGCAGTTTAGAATAAATTAAAACAGGTGTTCGCTTGATGATGAGATGCTGTTGAACTTGTCACAGATGTCAATAGCAATCGATATGGAAACAAAATATCGAGCCAATGTTTGGACAGCGGTCTTTGGAACTGCAAATTTCCGGTCTCAGCAGCCCAAATTTATGTCTTATTGTGTATGCGAAACCTGCAGCGAGCAGTGAGTTGAATTTCATCATGCACAAAACCGGTAAGGTTGATATCAGTGTTGGAAAGCATGGGGAATGTCACACACTTGAAAATGGATCGACATATGGTCAACTTGGATCGGCGGATACATTTCCATATCTAGGTTAACCTTTAAAAAACGGTCTTGGAGGCGGAAGCCGCATAAAACAGCCACCGACTCCCCCCCCCATCTTTACGTTAATAGCTGTTCCTTGGAGCGGTCACGGGGATTGTCATGATCGCCGTGGTTGCAGTAATGCAATCAAATGGGTTTTCGCGCTCCTCCAATCACACACACTGTGGACCTCTGCACCTGTACAAAGGCGCAGGTTCCCGCGGGGTTCAACCAGAGTGCAACACCGCTGCGCTGACGTGCCGGGTTAATGTGTAATTTTTTTTTTCGCTCCTCCTCTTGTGTTTCCCTAAAACCCCGGGACCTCTGAACCCCTCATGCAAGCGCGCTCTCCATCCAGAGCAGTCGCCCAACCAGGCCCTATCGTCACTGGCTGGCAGCTATAAGCCACAAGTTCAGTATCACCCGTACCACCATCTGCCAACACGTACCCTACGCTATTGCGGTCACATCACAATTTCTACACTGTGTGGAGCACCATCTACAAATGCCCAGCGCAGTCCTGTGTAACTGGACTGAAAAAACCCTGTTTCTTTCGCCGATTCTGTGTGCGGTTTGGTCCATTCAGGAATTTTCCTTGAAAGCATTCGCTTTCGTCTGTTGGAATTATACCTGGCTGATTTTTTTTTAACGGGGTGAGCGGCGACTTAAGTGTTGACAACTCCAGGCAGGTAAATTTGTCCGTTTTTATTCGAAGTATTTTGGTACGTGTGACTAACTGGTTTATTTTCGAACCGAAATTGGCAGATTTTTGGCGGCGTCTCTTGAGAGCTGGTGGCGAAATGGCGACTGCATTTGACGTCAGCGCTGTCGAAACATGGCCGCTGACGGTGGTCTTTGAGGCCGAAAGAGACAGATTTCTGGTTGCTTCGTTGTCTATTCTGCCTCAAAAGGATGAATTTTTGTTTCCATCAGCTTTAAAGACAAAGATTCTTCGATGAAAATGCCGTGTAGTTTTTAAAAAGGCCAAAATTTTTGCCAAGGACGGAAGAGTAATTTAAATCACTTTCTGTTCTATTGTGCCAGGCAGGATTTGTGTGAATTTCGGTATTAAATTAATCTAAAAAAATTGATGATCTTTTTTTCATTTTTCAAATGAAATTTACAATCTAAAAAGTTCACTTTTCTTGAAACAGTTTCATTTTATTACCATAAGGCTAATTACAGCCTGTTATACCAATTCTATATTGTGACTGAAATTTAAATTTGCAACAAATGATTATCTGAAGTTGCAGTAAAGGAAAATCAGCATTATTTTTGGCAATTTGTGAAAAGATCTTGCTTGCCTCTCAAGGAGCAAACTAGACGATCATCGTTCCCTTCCCGAAACTGTTTTTGTAAGCGTACTCTGGTTCCGCCACATATCCTGGTAAATGTAGGGGTTTTCCAGTGTTGATTTTGTGAAATATGTTCTCACCTTGATACAGATAATGTACACGACACCATCACGCAGTTACATTAAAGGTATCGTGACGACAGGAATAAAGACCATTGAATTGGCTTTTGAGAAAAAAATAAGGTGAAATTTTTACCCTACGCATTATGTTGAAGTTGCGGTTTGTTGGTGCTCTACGTACATCTTAAAATTGAGTATAGTTTCAGCATATTTTCTGGTCATTTTTCAATCATAAATTATTGTGTTGTATGATCATTCACACTCACAGATATCTTGAAACATAATGTAAAAAAACGAGATAAGTATCTTCGTCAAATGACACACAAACATAAAATTAATGTAAAAAAGTATCGAGTGAGAAAGACGCGAAAAGGAGCTAATGAAAAATCCAACCGATTTTGTAAAGAACAACCAAACCCCCCCCCAAAAAAAACCACACATCACCCCAACTCACTGTTGTAAAATTCACAACGCGTTGAATGCTTCAATGCTTCATTTTTAAATGCTTTGTAATGTATACAAAAACATTTATGGAAACGAAAAAATTGGCGATAGTTTTTACTTCACCAATAACTCGTTCTGCACTTGATGCCTTCGTTGTCATCGGACCGCTCGCATGAATTCGAAAATAAACCACAGAAGGACCTGGGATTCTTAAACTGTTCATTGTCTGGCACACGGCGTCGCAAGGTGAACAGGGCGAATGCCCTTGAGATAGCCTACCGTCTACAACGCGTTTTGGCCCGGCGGCCTTCCGAGCTCTGCTCGGCCGAAGGTCTTTTATACGACGCATTCACAGTGGAGGGGAACGGCCGGCCTTTCCTGTCATACCAAGGACTCGTGTAGTACGCGCATAGGAGCGAGGACCTTGTTTACTGAAAGACATAACCTACTCACCAAAGTCAAAAATATTTTGGTTTCAAAATTTGCTTTGTCTGGCAAAGGCTAATGAACAGGGCAAGAGTAATTTTAAACCACTGCCACTGACTGTTAATATGGGAAAATCTGCACTCGAAATGGGTGTAAACGATCTTAGGTGTACGTGCGATAAAAAACTGAAGCGCAGGATTTCTGAGCATTTCGCTGAATGTCTGTCTTGAAATGCTTGATGGGATATTTTTTCTATCATCGTATTCCATGCACCGAACGTGCTTGCGCGAGAAATTAATGCACAAACGGCGATGTCTTTGTGCCGGCGAGCGTGCCGCACAGTCGTCAAGTCGGTTGCTTTCAAGAATGCCCCGAGCAAACACGCTGAAAATCGTGTTTATGCATGAGACGCCACTGCACTATATAGGTAAAAAAAAGTAATAAAACAGTGTTTACGGTGGCTAGAACAAAGGGCTGCAAAGGAGGGAATAAATCTACACAACATTCCCATTCACATCAAAGCATAAAACACATGCTGTACAAGGTACGACTAGCACAAGAGGCATACTCATCACCAGAGGCAGGCTTATCACATACATGTACATGTATAATGAAGCCACAGGATTGGGTGCAGTTACATTTAAAGGTTTCCTACTAGGCTAAAAGGTCCCTGGCTCTAAATATGATGTCACATTAATGTACGGTAACTAACGGTGATTATGAGTTATAGGCCTATATGTAGTGCACACACATCTCCTTATCCCAAACTTCCCCATAGACCCACAGCTTGGACCAAATCCCCGCCACTCCAATATCCCCAAACCCCGCACGCCCCCTGTTCTTCCCCACCAGGCAGTCCGCCCTATGCACTCCACCATTTAACCTCCAACGGTGTGCGAAAAAAACCATGAATTGTAGAATTCTGTAAAAACAAGTCTTTCGTTGTCCTCACAACATAAAACTCTGTCTCTTCTACACTGTGTCAAAATTAACTACATCGAGTCGCATCTCGAGCCCAACACACATTAAGTTCTCAACTAGAGCACCGTGTGAAATTTCTTCTGCGAATCGCGACGGAAGCACTCTCACCAACAAAAGATATTTCACAGTGTTAGTGCTGGAAACTTTCAGCCACGCGGGTATCATCAAGGGAAAAAGTGTGACATGCAACTGACAACGTGAAGACGTGTTTACTAAAACATACCGGAGTAATTAGAAGTTCAACCAGCAATTTGGGCCAACTAATCAGGAATGAAACTTTACGACATGTCTGTGTGCAGGGTCCTTGCTGACGTGACCAAGGACCAACCAATCACCACAGACCTCGATTAACACTGTAGCATACTGCGATTCCCAAGGCCCTCCCCCTATTCATTCAACCTGAGAAAGTAGCTGTCTAGACATGATTGCGTAACAGCCATGCGCTGCCCATAACAACAACTCGGTGGGAGGGGGGGCACACACATGGAGAACCTCACGAACCCATTCACCTCGTAAATGTTCTGTTAATTTAATGTTCTGTCATGGTTGTTTCCAATGGTGGTGGCGCAAAGACAGGTATAGGGTGCCTACTGGCCGTGGTGGGTATTGTGCGGCAGGATTTGTGGGTAACAGAGAAAAGGGCTGGGACAGAGGTCCTGTTACATCACACGCGCCGCTACCCCGTGGTATCATCATTTAAATTGCTCGTGTTTCCAAGGACGCAGAGATAGGACAGAACGTTAGGAGCGACGCACGTACGCAACCCACACTCTTCGTGGCGTATCTCACAACAGTATTCAACACGCGCTGAAGGTGGTTGACCATTGCTGATGTCCAAGAGCTTGTCATGCATTTTATTTCTCCGAATTGGCTGGAGTGAAATCCTGGATTTTTTGTGAGATATTAAAAAAACGGAACAATGGGTCGCAAGGGCAGATATCTGGTGACTTTGGATCAGCAGGAAGGTAAGGACAGAACGACCGTGTCAAATTCGTGGACAGAAAAAAAACTCGAACAAACCAAAAAAGATGAAGTCTTGAGGCGATTCTTGAACTTGAGGTACAATCGTGATCAGAAACTAATCATCTCATCGGTAAGGGGTAACTGGAAGAAAAAGCCTTGAAGAAAACTTGCGGCGTCTGTTACTTTCGTTAAACGATTTGCTAGCATTTTCATTTACAATGTATATCCGCGTTGGGCATATGAATATTAATCGACGCCCTCCGCCCTCCTTTTCGTCGTTCTTTGAAGGCATTTTCTGGATTAACGTCTGTTTCATATCAAACGTGTGTGCATTTCTGCATTTTTAGTCTTTCGCAGGGTTCAGTCATTTTTGCATAAATTCGAGATACTCTTCTTATCCCGTGCTCAAATACGTGTCAGCTAATCTTGCTGTTGATAGCATCATGATAATTTCTCACGCGATATTCGAGACAAAAAACGCGCCAAACCGACCGTTTCCCCGTGAGGCCAGCAGTACGGTATATTTCAACCATTCTATTTTAGACACCACACATCACTAGCGACGGAAGCAAATAGCCAAGTTTTTCCGATGAACATGTGCCCTTTCAGATGACACCAAATTTGCAAGATTTAAATAATATTTAGACCTTTTATGTCGTTTAGATTTGGGATAAATCAATCTCCAATGCAAATCATGCCCGGGTCCATCAATATATAGCAATTGTGGTAACCGTCCTAGTACCCAATTATGATAACAAATTGCAAAATGACACTGCTGAAAAAGCTTTTTTGTTTCGCCCTTTCACATATTTTCCAAAAATTACAAAAAAATTCTCATTTGGTAGTCCAGGCATGAGCAAAAATAATTTATATAATTTTGATGCAAGACCTCTATCTATTTGAAGTAGGGCCTACATTTACTTCCGCGAATTCAGCACTACACTGACACCAACCAAGCGACCTTTTAAAATCTAAACTCTTTGGAAAACTAGCCTAACTCATCTTCCCACAAAATCGCTATTCATCTGTGACGAGTTTGAAACCAGATTTGTTTCATTATTTCATTTTCAACCCAAACCGCAATGAAAATATATGCCACAGCGTGTCTGCAATTACTTCATGAGCATCCCCCATGGCCAGAGTCAATATTTTGACGCTTTTTGGAGGACTGTTTTTCCTCGAATTTTCACAGTTGCTAATTTCCACCGGTGTTTTGCGGTAGGTTCACCAGTGCACATTGGGTACAATGGTACATGTACATGTACAGTACATGTACACACAAAGACACAGCGTGTTTTCGTTGGTCAGAACCTGTTTTCATGAAGCGCTGCCAACGGCGCGCAATCGGTTTACGGTTTGTGTCATTTAAAGGGGCGATCTGCCTTGCTTCTAAATGTTTGCCAGATTCCGGGTAGCGTGTTTTCTTCACGGGTAGTTTCTGTAATGCGTGTTCACCGTTGTTTGTCCAAGAACCTCACCACCACTACTGTAGTCTATTTTTCGACCAGCTTTTTGCTCTTCGAGGTAGCACGCCCACAGAAACCCCCTTCAAAAGCCATGTAATCTTCTGCTGTGGGCACTGAATTAGAGATTATTTTCGCGTTATAGTCATGGTGCATGTATTCTGTAAGGCCTTCAAAACTGTCAATTTACAAGTATTCATTTCTAATCGTAATAGTGGACTTAAACTTAAATTGTACTTTGAATTGCCCTCTGACGGGGTTATTAAAAAAAGATCTTTGGATAGAATGAAACAAACTTTTTTTAAAAACGAAACTTCAAATTGGTTATACTTTTATTGCACTTTCAGGGAAAATTTTTTCAAGCGTGGAATAGTTGACACGTTATCATAGCTTTGATCAATCTTTGATAAAAGTATATCCTGCAATAAAATATTATTTATATAATATTTATATTTTTCTAAAGTCAGATAGGCATTTATTCTCTTAAATATAGTATCAATATCATTTACGGTGGATTTTTGTGGCCAAAATAGAAATACTTTATTCATGTCTACTGAACTCCAAACTTGCCGTCTCCTCTTTTATATTTGCTCTGTCACACAAGGGAGTAGTCGCCATAATTCACGTGCTTCACAGTCTGAACCGAATCTGAATCTAAAACTTCTTTCCCCATTTATTTCAAGGCCTCAGCCTTGAGTGATACTATTAAAAGAAAAAAGGAAATCTTTAATTTTTTTTTCAGTTTCCCATGCACTGAGCTGCTCATAATTATCGTTGCCCCAGATTTGCATGTCGGGCCTCTATGGATACGGGAGGTGACAACGGGTCACGTTGCCCGACGGACAAGGAAATTATGGGTTTGTTGAACTAGGAATGAAAGAGAAACGGGGCGAGAACTCGGTCAATGTGACAACAACAATGACATGACAACTGAAAATGAGAACTCACGAATACACGACTCGCTATCGCATCTTGGCAGGAGGTAGCGCTTTTGCGCGTGCGCAACGACTCATTTTTATTCAACCTTTCTGCTGTTGCACATTTAGAAACTGCTTTCATCTCGGAGAAATATAGTGTCGGCAGTTTGATCTGTACTCACAAAAAAATTGAGCAAACACAAAGGCCAGTGCAGAAAGCAAAATAAAACAGCAAATTTTACTTGTCTGTTCCGTTTTCACAGGCAGAACCATGCAGCAACCCGAGGCCACACCGGTGGACAGACATAATGATACACGTAGGGAATATATACCGGAGGACCACCTGCCAACTAGTTTGTCCACCGCGGTGCCTAGCGGTCTTTCCCGGCTTCTGCAGGATTCTCCCACCGCTTCGCTGGCTGATCGACCCATCACCACCAGCGCCACTCCGGTGACTCCGCCCTCCCAGTCGGCATCTCCCCGGCCTTTGATCGACCCCAACGCGGCCGGCACGTGCCCGTGCCGGACCCCCGTCTTGCTGGACATGTCGCGCTGCGAGCAGACGGATTTCGACCTCTTGGACTGGCTCAATAAGTCCGCCATGCTGGTCAAGACCGTGCCGGGCCTGTCTCCGTTGCCCCGGGCCGACCGAGCGCTGCTCCTGGCGGCCGCGTGGAAGGAGCTGGTCATCCTCTACATGGCGCAGAGCCAGTTTGACTTTGACTATCTCATCCCGCAGGGCGGCCTGGACGAACTGGCGCAAAAAATCTCGGGCCCCGGCTCGATTCCCGTTCGGCACGGCCAATGCTGCATTCACTGGAGCTGGATCGAGGGAATCCCCACCCTGCGGAGCGTGGAACAATTGAGGTTTATCCTTCACAAGTTTCGAGAGATCAGGCCAGACGACAAGGAGTACGCATTGCTCCGGGTGCTATTACTGTTTAATGCCGGTAAGTCTGACCCCCGTGTCGAAGTAAAGGTAACACGGCAAGTGTGAAAACAGATTTGCCCGCGCACCCATGATGAGAGTACAAGAAGTCGCTACCGCTATCCAGTTATTACCATAAGCGCATGTGTTAGCTTTAGCCGCAGACGTAAGAAATAGTTAAAGTCTGGGACTGAAACTAAATGAATCAGGTGTTAAAACGGATCCCTTGGAGAAAATACAGTGTTATATTGGTATTATACTATCTGTGTTGAATTAGTTATTGTTACGACAGCTGGAAACGAGCCATTTTCGAAAAAAAGTATAAGTTTGAGCACTGTAAAAGTGCATAGACCTGTGAATAATTTCTGCTACGACACTGCATGCCATTCTACAACTTTATTAAAGGATTCTATCTGCGACTACGATTAGAGTGCATTTGAGTAGAGTGAACGTGCCAATTCAGCCTCTGTTGAGGATTTGCTGCTGACGGTGGTAATTTCCCTTCCTTCTTCTTTTCCAGATCTCCGTGGTCTGAGCAACTCACCGGCCGTGGAGGCAGCTAACGAACGAGTTCACACCGCGCTGATGGAGTACGAGAACGCCTGCTACCCGCGCGATCCTCTCCGCCTGTCCCATCTCCTCCTGCTGCTGCCGGGGGTCCGCGGATTCAGCGCCAAAGTCTTCGAGAACCTCTTCTACAAACACCTGACTCGAGACATGAACGTTGAGGGCGTCCTCAGGGACATGCTCAGGGACTGACCTTTGGCCCGAGGTCGGGTCCCTTCGCTGCTTCACTTAATTAGAACCGGTTTTCCAGAGGCTGTGCATAGTAACGAGACTACAAGTGGACTTTCTGAAGGCTCTTTGAAATATGGGTCCCCGCTCCATTAACAAGATACTGGCTGCCATTCCATCGGACGTAGACCTACTCGAAATCCCGGATTATTCGGAAAAGAAACACTCAAGAGGAAGGTCATATACATCTTCGGATGACAGTTTTAAATTTTTGTATTTCCGAGACAACCCCTGTATAACTTTTATTGTTTTTATGTCTGAAGATTTAAAATAAATAAGTAAATACCACATACTGGGCTGGACTCTGGAAGAAACAACGCTTGCTTTCAGTTTCAAAATTTCGAAGCAGATGTCCTAGCAAAACGTCTGAAACAAACATGACAAAAACATCCCTCACTGTCGGCCAAAACAGCTGCAATCACAGGGCTATCTTCAGTGTATAGGACCTTACATGAAGGTGCCATTTCAATTGAATGAACACAGAACACAAATTCCATTCGATGGCAAAGCCCATGTATGCTCGTTACATTAATTACTGGCGCGTCACACCAAGTACATGTATATTAGGGGATTTAGCACACATATAGGGTATACATTTACCTATATTCCCTGTAAGTATACTAAAACTATAGTTGTCTGGGCTCTGACTCCTGACCCCTTCTTTAGTGCATTACCAAACTGGCACCCGGTAATACTACATTGGCTGGTGCGCTGACCAAAGCTGAGCTGAATGGCCTATTAATGATGAACTGCATGCATTGGCATCTATTACCATACCCTTCAAAATGGGGGGGGGGGGAAGTGTGAGCACAAGCCAGCTTCCTGAAGGCACCATCCCTGTTCCATCCCTACCGATCGACTCCCACAATGTCGTATTTGCAAATTACAACTTTACATAAGACTAGAGGGAAAAAAAGGCGTCGAGGTTACTATAACCACAGCATAAAATGCTCTGTTTATTCCAAAATCCGGATATTAAACAGAACCAAAAGAACTTAGATTCGCGGATGAGTTTCAACACTCAACGTGGGACGTGTTTTCAGCCGCCTGTGTCTTTTGGTGCCTATGTCTGTTGGTACACGTTATAACTAACGACATTCACTTGCGGAGTGCTATCACAATGTAAGATTAGTGAACAAAATCGATTTCCTTGGAATCCAAATTTCACATTCAATTTTTACCCGTAACATTTAACTAATGTACATAGTAGGCCGGATTCCCGGGTTAAAAATTTTAAAACTGTGGCTCGCAGTATCGACGTAGTGACAAGAATAACAAATGGTACGGCTATCATTCGATATGTACTCGGATGAGGCTGATGAACCCGCGGTACGCCGAGTTAGGGTCTTTGGCGCGCTAAAGACAAGGGGCAGCGTATTCTAGTATGACAAAAGTATACCATCTGAAGACGTATATGCTCACAGTCGACGTTTCAATCAATATGAAATGGTCGTCTTCAGAGACACGACCTTGGAATGGCCACAAATTTTGTTTGGCGGCTACACTTCCGTTTAGTCCGCCATTCCAAGTCTGAACCATAATTATAAACTGGAAACCACTGACCTGTTTTTTTCCTTGAAACCATCAGCCTGGTCATTTGATTGAGAGTTTATTTGTGGCATTCCATCCGAAAAAAATACAAATTAATTCCAGATTGTGTGTAAAGATTCACAGTTTGCGCTACTTCCCGTTACTGATTTATCGACATAACTTTATAGTCCAGACGACCTGGCTAGAATTGAAGACCTACTTTACTGAAATGGTAACACGTGCTCTATTATGACCTACTGAAAAATTGCTGCGCTAGTCAGGTTTTATAGAAGCAATAATGCAAACGTGTTCTGCCATGAAAAAGTCTAAACAAAAAAATCAATGATTTTTCGTTGGTTTTTAGTATGCATAGATAAGCCAAATATAGACTACTTATGTTTGCTATGTTTTCAAGTATTAGAACTTAACACCGTCATCAGGTATTTCAAGGGAACGAGCTTGCCACGTTTAGTTCAAAGTGTCGTTTGAAAAAACAGTTCGGTTTTAATCATCGTAATCTTTTGTTGCTCGTCATGAAATGATGAAGACAGACTCTAAGTTATTGATTGTTGTAAATGTGTTCGTTTTATCGCGTAAATAGGATAAAAAAAGATCAGTGTGAAATGCATGAGAACAAAAAACAAAAAAACAGAAAAAGCGAGCATCGTCTCGCGTTGCGGCCATCTTGTCTTGTTACCTGTGGTCTTACATGTTTTAACAGTATCTTCAGGTCCTGAGTACACGCTGTTCAACTAAATTTAGGAAAAATGGCTACACTATTTATTTTGGTCGTCAACTGCAATTCAAACGTTCAAAATAGTTACAATGTAGCGATGTACGCCATCTTAAATTATCTTTTCCGTTGTAATATCGGCTTGTCATTAAACGCTGGACTTTTTGTATCAAATACAGAAGCCAGAAATGGAAAATCGAGAAATACTTGTCTGTTGTGTTGTTTGAAAATGTATGACATGTAGGTATGCACATTTGGCGATTTTCGCATAAGACATGCGCATTTTGTCCTGAATATGACCAATCATACAGCAGAGATCGTTTTTAACGCGAGAATCAGCTGACAACCCTCGACCACCAACAGCCTAGGTCTCATTTCTGACAAACAACTTCGACAGGCTGCCATACAAAGTCGAATAAAATTTGCATGCACACAATGATAGCGAAACGTATGATACTCACTGGAATGGAAGAACGCCGAACAGGCTTCAATTTTAATTCTCACATCACAAACATCACAGTTCAAAAAATGTAATTGAATTATACATGTATATGCAAAGAGGTGACGTTCATTTCGATGCCAAATCGAAGGCAGTTATTTTCCAGACATTCATTGAAGTTAGGTGACTGCGGCATTTCATTTAATCTCTGACGGGTATCGAGTTGACAGGAATTTGTCACTGGTTTCTATGGATTTGGTTAATTTTTCAGTCGAGACTTCTGGTTGCCTTTTTCCTTCTCTTTAATTTCGAGACATGATTCCCATGGCGATCTATTTGTCAGAGGCTATCAATCCCAGCAGAACAACTTTTGAGGGGAATAGAGAGGAGAATCCATGGAAATCCATGGAAATCAAAGTCTGTTGACATACAGTACTTCTTTGGGTTTTACTATATGAATTTTTCTTACCTTTTCCAAAGAAACGGATTGATTGAGAATTTCGCTGCATTTTTCAAAAAGCACGGTTTCTGCAGCTCTCTGCTGAAGTTATCAGAAATGCCATTGTTTATGAATTGACTCGGATATTGTTCTGGCCCGTTCCCACAGCTCTGGTCCTGCTGTTAAGGGTAATTTAAGTTGACTGACGGAGGGGTCCTGTGACATGCGCCGTTTGTCTCAACACTTCACCCCTTGCGCTAACTGTCGGTATGCAAGGGAGATAGGGGCGGTCTGGTGCGCATCACTCTGTGACACCAAAGTGCAAGGCTTGCTCCATGGTGCGTTAAAGACTCCTGACCCACGGGACTATGAGGCCCATTACCAGCACTCACGTCGAGCTGTCATAGTTATTTCTGGCGCGGGCCGGGCATTTTAGTTGAGTTAAACCATATGTGACGGAACAAATCGATGGCGTGGAAGGGGAGGGGGAAATTTACGGCAGTGTGTACGTGAACGAGAGTATGAGGTCACGAAGCCAATTCACCAAAGAACTTGAGTAATATAACATCTTTTGTGTAAACCACTTTCGTTCGCCAGTAAAATAACAAAAGAACAAGACTTAGGCTGCATCCGAATCTGTTCTCTAGAGCTAGGTCTACACTCCATTGGAAATGCGTGGAGACGCGCAGACAATAGACCTAGCCGTAGCTCTGGAAGCCCGTTTCGGACACGGCCCTAGTATGCACAGCCTACAGAGGGTAGGTCCCATACCGAAAGCGATCCTAACTGAAACATCAACGGAAAACCAAAGGGGAGCTCGATTGGTAAAAAAATAATTTATCCACAAAGGGAAAGAAAAACACGGCTGACAAAAAAATCAATACCGTTGCGTGGCCGTTCGCAAGAAGTACAAACAACCGCAGATATGACCTGACCCAGATCGACTGATAAAACGGAAGTCATGAGAACGGAAAAAAATTACCACAAAACCATAAATATCCTTGGCCCTTGCTCGGGCCACAACACCCGGCGGCCCGCCCGGGCCGATAAATTGTGGTCTGGGCTGACAAATGACGAGTCGGTGGGCAGCTGCCGGTTATTATGCGGGGAGACCGAAGCGTGTGGCCGCGGACCCGGACTGTCTGGCTATAGCAAGTAGTATAGGCTGGTGCGCTGATGGACCGTGGCCGCTGGTTGACCGTGACCGTGCGGTTGGCGCGCGAACGTGAGGTCGTGACGGTGAGCGCGCAACCGGACCGCGCTGATGGGCGGGTATCACACGCGTGGAATGGAGGCGAAGATGCGTGAAATAGTTGCCGGGTGTGTCCGGGTCGGAGAGCTGGGAAATCATCAAGGGTAATGGAGAGCGGGAAGCAGGATTCCAAGTGAATCACCGTGGAAAGGCTGAAACTTTCCGCCGGACACAGGCGAGATTTTAGGGTCGCTTTAGGATGGAGTACCCATTTCCTGAACTGCGAACTTTCAAAAAGCAACTTTATTCCCTGTGCTTAATTGATTCATACCCGGTTCAAATAGGTTACCGTTCTTCGGCACGAAAACCGTGCACGGACCACGGAGAACAATTCAAGTTGTGCGTCAACTGCCAGTTCCACGTTTCTATGTAACTCTATATGCAGTGGGCGTGGTTATAACTGGTGACGTCACACTTACGAACCGGGAAAACCCCGTGCTTTGAAGTGCGACTTATTTGACGAAGTATACCGACAAGATACTCATGTTTAAAGAGACAATTCTGGCACAATGTGTCTGATTTCTACAACTCGCATTCCATTCCACAACCAACTCTAAACTTCTGCAACGATCTCATTTTTCAAAAATAAAATGACAATTCGCTCACAGCCAATTTTCATGATGTGGAGCCACAATTATCCACTGATATCGTTAACAATTGACAAGGAATATATACTGGATCGTTGTGTTTTACAGTACTTGAAAGGTCGAACCGGTTCACCGCTAGCGTCATAAGCTACGAGTGGTGATGGGTACGTTGCCCGTGTAATGTAAAACATGACCGCTTTCTTTTTCTCCTGCTGACGCACTCATGTCACAATGAAATCACTCTTGTGTATCAAAAGAAAAACGGTTATCTACGCAAGTTACCCAAACAGGGAAAGAAATGAGGTCTTGCCAACGTGGTGTGTATATTTAGAAGCTTATCTGGCACACAATCGTTGTTTTTTCAGATATCGCGATTGGAAAACGATGCATAACGATGACGTTGCAACATGGGTGACAGCATAAAGTGACTGACTTACAAAACGAGTGAACTTCCGGACCAGGACTTCATTGGTTCCATCATGGAATGGGAACTAAGAATAATGCCAACAAGAAAAGTGACACAGCGTTGTTTTGTTTTCTATTTTAACGGGGTCCGCGACGCACGTGAATATGTTACAGAGTTCACTGACAACAACGGTGGGAAATTATAAACAAAATTTCCGGTAATATTGGCTGCAACAACCACCAAACTGTGCCAAGTCCACCGTTTGTGTGGCTTTTTTTTGGGGGGGGGTGTCCTCCGTCATGAATTCCTGTCTTCTTATGACAAGGGGGGCACTGTTCAGCATTGGTCGTTTATTCTTAACTAGGCCTACGGAAAACCTAGAGCCGATTTCATGCGTAAATCTCTTCCTCGCACATTCAACACAGAGATTTACTTTGCGTGGACTCTGTTTATGGTAAACAGTCAGACATCAAACTGATCAAATTAGGTAGAAAAAATCGTGCTATTAGTTCTGCATCTTTCCTGTGTTTCCTGCTGTTTCGTATTACCACTTATCTTTTTGGGGGTTGGGGGCTACTGTCAATCAATATCTCAAGGTACCATGATAGTTTGTAACGTGTTATCAAGAGGACTTCTATGGGGGAACAGGACTTGTACTAAAGCGATAAACAAACAAGACCGAAGAGTCAGCCTTGCCGGAAGCACGTGCATAGAACCGTCGGCCGACAACAACGCGAAGGTAGGGCAACAGACGGTTAGTATATCGGTATTCACTGCTCTGTCGCCGCAATGGCGCCGTTTTCAGGCAACAACCCAGGCAGACAAGTCCTGACAAGTCTGATATGTCACTTTTATGAATCTATGACCAGAAAAATGAGTTCAATTATCAAGGAAGCCGGTTTTAATGGCAGTGATGCCGATTTTTTGGTATTGAATAGTTGCAGAATATTCTAATTTGCTTTCTTACATAACATTGCCATGCATTATAGGCGTACATTATTTCAACGCGCACTTCATCATTTGACGCGTACGTCAACGGGAGAACTTTACAAGCAAGTACAGGAAAACCCACAGAAAAAAACGACCTCATAAAAATTTCACACAAGTCAAGGCCGACAGTGACGTACTTAGAAATTGGAATTTCAGATATAAACTCGTCGTCAAAAGTGCGAATTTCAGGTCAAAATAACAGATTCCCGGTAATTGTCGCTGCGGGTTGACCTGGGTCAAGTCGTGTCCGTTAGCCGTGACCCAACCACACAGCGAAGGTCAAGAGAGGTTCATAGAGGTCAAGGGGTCAAATGCATAGGGAAAAAAATAGAAGCCTTCGTGTGTCCGGGGGAAAGTTAACCCTTGACTCAGAATTCACGGTTCCAACTTGGTAAAAGAGAAAAAAGGACTGTATAATACATTAATGATTAAGATGAAATCGTGAAGGAGGTAACATTTCGTAAACCTGCCCTGTGTCCGTACTGTCGTAGTTAGAATTTAGAGTTTTGATTGTGCGCAATGAAACCGAGAACCAATTATGGTTATTAATCAACTGAAGGCTTCGATGTGGACGACATTACACGATATTGGTCGTTTTATAGCACGGTGCCGTGTTTAGAGAAACCATGATTATCCTAGAGCTACACTGTACAAAATATCTGCAATTTTACGGAGAATTTTTAACAGATCTGCATTGTTATCATTTTTTACATCATTTTTGATGTTGAAATTACAATTTTGTGCTACATTTCTGTGTTTTAACGCAGTTTTGTGTATTTACAGAGTAATTTGTAAAAAAATAGAAATAAAGGCTGGCCAATATTTACAAATCCAGAGCTTGCAGCTTAGGCCCTAAGTGATGGTTTAAAATGACAACGATACGAGCACAACAGTGACAGAAATACAAAATATTAACACATCTATATTTTGTAATATTATTCAAGGCATGCCTTTGGATGTTCAGGCCTCGGGCCAGTCCTCACGATTTCTTTGAGGGATGGAAGTAAACCAACATTGTAGGTTGAACTTTAAAGCTTGAGGGACAAATTATCATTCCTCGAAATTACATTCATGAGTCACTGTATCTTAATTTTCCCAGGCAGATTCAAGCCTTACCCTTCACTTTAAACTACCCTCGTCTGCACCGTGCACGGCTATGGAACCGGATGGATATTACCGCCGACCGGCTGAGTTTTAATAGGAGTCTTTCTGGAGGGAAATTCACAAAAAAATGTCTGCACTGAGCGTGCGCACTACGAGACATTTTATCTCGGTGAGGATTATGCGCTCCGCCGGATTACATGTGCATTGTTCCGGTGCGAGCCATGAATACTTTTGAGACTAGTCGCTCTCTATAAGCGCTTTAACCATGGAGCCCTAAATATCAGCGAGCTGGTTTATAGTCGTCTGGTTTCCGAGACGTTTTAATGTAAAGGTTGTTGGGAGGTCAGTCAGGAAAGCTGGATTCGGTATCAACTCAAAGTTTTCTTTTCTGATGGTTAAGCTGGGCATTAACCTGTTGAAATTAGTCTCGGATGAATCTTCAATGTACACGATTAAAAAGGAAAGAGATAAACCAAACAGTATAAACAGAAAAAAGGGAACTAAAACACACACTCGATAAAACCAATCACATAAATGCAGAAACAAAGGGGCAAAAAAGAAAGGCAAAATATAGCATCCAGACGATGAAATAAATATCCAGATAAAACTAGAGGAGTCCAGCTCCCTTCCAAAAACAAAGTACCAAACAGATGTCTAATTGTGCAGATTTTTAAAAATTTATATTCCCACTTGCTAAGCCAGCTTAAAAATTCCCGGGGAACGCGTAACGGCGTTGTTGAACCCTCTCGTAATGGCAAGGTCAAGTTCTAGATCTTACAGTCTTCACCAACCTTCAAACAAAGAGTCCCTGCCAGCATAATGCAGGCTGAGCACAGGGTCAACAAGATTCGGGACGACAGCGACGACTCGCGGGTTAGTTTTGGTCGAGGTTGATCCAAATTTCCCCACTACTGCTTTGCGCTGGGGTTCACGGTCCCTGAGCAAGAGGCAACACGGACTCACACCCACGGACCTATCGCCTGTAGCACTGTGCTACCCAGGCTACGAACGAACCAGCGAGAAAAAATGCACATCATTTTGGCGCATGGTTCCGTGCAAGAAGATATTATGACCGCGCGTGTAATATTAAGACACGACAAAGACATTGTGCATGCAAAATACGCCTCATCGTCGATTTTTAAAATTGGTGTACACTCCAGACACAAACAGCTGACCCTTGTATAGATCATTATTATGACAACAGTGACTTTCTTCTTCAATAATATTAACCTCACGAAAATAATTCCATAGCTATCCCAAAACAGTCCCGTATCCTCCGATTCCATTATGATTTTACACACACTCCAGGGACATAGGGTTAAACAATGATTGCAGTTTCTGTGCAAATTTTTTTTTTTTTTTTTGGTTTGTGCAAATACTGAAGGTCATTAACAAAAGGAGACTATCGCGTTGCATTTGTTGTTTGAATAAGCTGTGCCCACGTACACGTGAGAAAGACCTTATTTTTGGAGTCATAAGCACGTCAACTGCGACCTTCAATGCAGCGAACTTTAGATTTTGACCGCTTACAAAACGCAGAGCAAAGAGTGAAAAATATACATTGACAGTTTTTTTCCTACTTATGATCGGGCGGGACCCGAAGCACTCGACCAGGACGTCATTGTGTGGCAGCGATGTACCAGGATTTGTCCAGATTGTGTACTCAAGTCAAACCGAATGGCTTTCTCCCTAAGTTTGATTCATACCACTGCTTTTATGGTGCGCAGTCACAGGGATAGGTTCAATTACTTCCCGGCACATTGTATTCGACACAAGTGCCAGGAAGACGAAACGATAAAAGTCATGACCGGTGTTGGTTTTGAAGTTCTGAAGCGTGCGGGACCCGTAAAACGTAGACCTAACTGCAAGTTCCCAGAGCAACTTGGATTTTATTTGTCAGTTAAAGTCTTGGTTTTTTTTTTACTGACGAAAGCGACTGAAATTTTTTATGATAGAAAAAATAGCGCGAGACTGGCGCCGATAAAGGTCAGACGGATTTACCAAAAAAGCAAACAATTGTAGATGTTTGCTTGCTCCAAGTTGTCGTGTCGTCCTGTTGCTACCTCCTTTATGACAACGACTAATTCCTTGGGGCGGCTTTACAAAACGGTCATAAAAAAACCTACTGCAACTCTGGTGCCAACCAACAGAATGACTGCACAATGAATAGGATTCATCGGTCTTCAGGTATATTTTCATCAGGTGGCATAACTGCACGCACTTTGAGCTACAAAAGCGTTTACATGTAAATGTTTCTCCAAGCCGTGACACTTTCTCTCAGTTAGAGCTCATTCATGCACAGGGAAGTCTGTTTATGGTGTTCCCTGAATCTATCCTACTCAATGTAATCTATGAACATGAGAGGGTGCCAGACTACTTCACTTTCATTTGTTAAAACATCTTATTCATCAGCGTGAATGACATTAATTTGTAATGAATTGTATTTCACGACTCTGGTTCTACTCTCAGGTTTTATGTCAAGGTTCAGGTAACAAAAAGTAAACTTTGCTTTCGGCCTTTGAATTAGGTATTCCCCTATCTGAGTTACAGTCACCAATCCACCCTCAACTCATAGGCAAGGCTGAATTCATAGATTTCCTGAACGCATACACTGACTATTAAACACAAAGATGCACTTGCTTAGCAGGAATAGGTTACCAGCTAAACTATCATGGAAAGGATATGTGTCTGGTGACAGGTTTCCTGCTAATACTTTGCTCAGCCTGGTGAAACATGTCGTTTTGTGCTCAAATATTGGGCAGGATAACACCAAAGTGAATAATTAAAGATCTGCAGTTTAATCTGGGCAGAGATTCCATGTACATGTACTTACAAATTCACTCTCACGCTTCCAACAAAATTACTACAGGTTATGATGAGCCTCGAGCTGGCCCGAGAGGGCGCTATTTCCTTTGCAACAGAGACTCCTTTGGTCGGAACTGAACTTCGCTGGTTCACGAATGACTAGGAAATGCACACGTTACGGTTGCATCGCTACCAACAAAATGCATACTCCCGACCAACATGGCTCTTTTCAACCGATGAGGGGGTGCTTCTGCTAGAGGCGAAAAGGATTGCTCAATTCATTTCACAGGCCTCTAGAGACTGAGTTTGGTACTGCACCTCCATCCATTAAAATACATCGACAATTTCCCTTTTTGGTGCAATCGAACCGAGTCATAAAATTTAACTAAGCATGAAAGAAAGATCAAAGCAGAAACTCAAACAGGAAATGGGATTGTATTATTATTTACGATAAGCGCATTTTAATGCCAAAGACCAAAATGAATTGGAAAATAGCCCCCCTCCGATATTTTAATTAAAAATAGCACAAAAGCCTGGATGTTGCTATCAAAGTAAACTAAAACACGAATTGACGCACACTGACTTTGGTAACTTTTTTTACCCTCTCCATTAAAAAGAGTGGCAATCCACTTGGAGTTTTTTTGGAGCACTACTGTTCTTCCTTGATCAAGTGGATATAAATAAACTGCAATAAACATCAACTAACTGTTTAGGTCCCATCTCAATGGAACGGATAAGATAAGGGTCAACTCAACTAAAAGCCGGATGTGGACATATGATAACTGTTCTTCCTCTACCACTAAAACAGATATTTTTGTTCCCATAAGCTTTCTGTGCGTATGAAATAAATGATTGATTTAAAGACGTGTCCCTGCACGGAAATGTTGGACGCGGAGACAAATTCGGAGACAACAAGCACGGCTACAGAATCACTTTTATGCCAAAGTATGGAAAATGCTCAGTGGTTTAAAATAAAAAGGACCCACTTGATGGTTTTTTTCTTTTCGATCCTTCAAAACCAAGCAGCAGGTTTGAGAGGATTTTGTAGGGTTGAGGAAGGTAGAAACCCAGCCTCTCTTACTTTTCCCAAGGCATGAGGCCCCACTGATTTTGTAGAGGTACAAGGATAATGCTGTTGGTGTGGTGTCGATAGGGTTGCCAATTATGTAGACATTGAGTACATTCCCAGGTAATCTGTCGAGTGAGGCAGTGTCAACAAAGCGACACTGGTGCCGTAGGAATGTTTGGCGCCACCTGTGAATTTGCGCCATACGCGTATCCACAGCCAAGAGAACAATGACCACTTTTCCAATGATCGTTTTATTTACTAGATTGAATACGCAGTTACCTGCTGCTTGCCTGCGAGAGCTCTCTATCTTTTTGGCCAGTGGTGTTTGCCTCGGAAATTCCTGCAAAAATGAGACGAAAGGAATCAGATAAAAAATAATGATGAAAACATCTTTTATTCACTGCAGCAAGAGGGCGGGGTGGGGGGTGGATAACAGCTGTCCAAAGACCCAAGACCAAGTCTATTTGCAGTTGGCATCTGACTTATTGCTGGCTACATTATCTTGCAAGTTTTGACCCATCCCAGCAATGTGATAAAAGTGAAGAAAGGCTGGCTGGACAGAAATGCTGTTTAAAAATCCAACATACCTTCCTCCGTCGTGCTTTGTGTATGTTACACTGTGTTGTCCAGAGCCACGAGGCGCCTTTGGTCGCCCCTTGCTCTAAATTAATTTTAAAAAAAGGTTTATTATTACAAGGAGGCTTTTCGCAGTGCATCCTGGGAAAAATCCAGTGTCCACAAACAACAAATGGTATTTCGTTTGCACGCTTTGTATAAATTTGAATTTCACGTGTGTGACAATGACAAGCTTCAAAGTGTAGTGTGTACAAGTGCACATCACGTAAAGGGTCATATTTTCAAGATATTGACCGTTAAGTTACAAAGCAGCCCTTCCGTGGCAAAACTTTGGTTACTGTGATTCTACGTGATTCTACCTAGAAACTTCCAGTTTTTGCCAAGGGCAAAATGCCCAAGAGCTCTACAACTGAGAGGTACATGTACTAATGAACTTCTTCAGGAGACGATAACAGTAAAGTGTCTTGCTTAAGGACATCTCTTGTGTTTTGGTTTTACATTCTCCTAGGCTCAGTCACTGTCATGTTTGTGATAAACTAGCGCCTTCCATTACATTAGTATAGATTTTCATTCATTCAAATAGATTTATATTGCCTCTAAACCATACAACGGTCACTTGCCACCAGTCAGTCAGAGCTGAAAACGTGACTCAGTTGAGTGATGAAAGTATCTTCTCTGTGAATTTCATGCAAATCCGGTTGACCAGATTTGTAACTTGCATTACTCCTGCAAAGTTCCCATTTTCGTCTTTTTGGTATCCACCCGGAACATCTACAAAAGTTAAATGGTCCTGGCTGTGAACATGAGTTGATAAGAACTCTCACCTTAAATTCGGGACGGTCGCGTGTTGATGCGTGAGTGAAGGGATCAAAATGCTTGGCCACGCCCCTTCCTCGATCACCTCGCCCTCTTCCTTGGTTGCCCCACCCACCTCCTCGGTTGCCCCACCCACTTCCTCTGCCACTGCTAGGCTGTCTGCCATCTGTGAAATTGAAAGGATTGTGAACAGTTGTTGAGGGTTAGTTGTTTTCAAACTTGTTTCAACTGAGCGACTCAAAAGATATTTAAAACATGGAATAAATCTGTGCTTTAAGACTGGCTTGGGAGAACGGACACTGATAATGTCGCTCACCTTTGGCTGAGGCACTGTAAGTGTCGATTCTCCTAAACTAAACTGGAGTAATGTCTCTTTCCTTTCAACAGTGCCCATCACAGCAAAGACAACAACTCGTACGACATTCATGATGACCACACTCACCATTTGCTGGCGGCACACTGACAGCGCTGTAGTCGAATGGCTTGAATGTCCCTGGGTCAACCACTCTCTTTGTGTGGGGGTTTGCCTTGCGATTGTCCGACTTCTTCTCCCGTTTGGCCGGCGGTCGATAAGTCATCACTGGTGGGTCGTCCACTGGAGGAGCCTTTCGTTTCTAACATGAAAAGGAAAAAAGCATGCAACATGAACTTGCAAAAGCCACAGGAAAAAACACAGCTTTACAATAAACTGATTCAAACCTAGGAGGTCAAATCATCTCCCAGCGCCAAATCTGCTCCACTCAATCTTTTTTTACCTACGTCAGTGAAGACTTCCACAAGCCAATGTGGTCCATCGAGTTAGTATTTATCTCCCGTTTCAGCAGCATGAATTGACCACCTCGATTCCCTTGAATGGAGTGCCAATACATCACAGCTAATACCCAGATAAAGCCAATGTCCATTTATATTCCTAGGTGAAGAGAGTCAAGTGGGGGTGACGTGGCTTGCCAGAGGACACAAATATGATCCAACGGCTGGATTCGAACCCCCAACCCTCTGATTACGAGTGGTATAAGCATTAATCGCCAGGCCACTCTGTCCTCTATCAACGTTGAGGGGAGAGGCCCTCCACTGTACCTGTTGTCTCAATGTGCCTCCTGTTTCTTTTCCCGCTGTCTCCTCCGTTGCCTCACCCTCTGTGTCGCTCTCACTCTCTCTGTTATTGTTGGCGTTCTGGAGAGCGGCGGTCTCTGTCTTCGCTGGTGCTGGTGGTGGCTTGGGAGGTTTCTTCAGCTTCCAAACGCTCAGAGCTGTATCAAGAGGTACCTGTGAGTGGTGGGAACGATTGCAAGAAAGTCACAAAGGAAGTCTCAAAGAAGGCTCAAAGTAAGTCTCAAACCTGGGGTGGGACTGGAGGGTTGATGGAAAAC
This sequence comes from Acanthaster planci, assembly GCF_054643075.1. NCBI lineage: Eukaryota > Metazoa > Echinodermata > Asteroidea > Valvatida > Acanthasteridae > Acanthaster > Acanthaster planci. The sequence continues at coordinate 22,373 of NW_028257718.1, read as the reverse complement.
CAACTAAAGCCTTCAGCAGACGATGACATGCTGTGGTTGTCCAGGGCTTACATGGCATGAGTTGTCCAAATAACGACGACTGGGTAATGTTGCACTAGATTTGTTATATAACGGAGGAAAGTGGCAAAACCTGAACGATCACACCTCTGAAAGTCCTGAATCTTGGGGTCAAAAAACCTGAAATCTGGAAAAAATCTCGAGAAATCACGATCCTGTCCAACTTTTTCATTTTCTAGACGAAAACAGTTACCTCAGTCGATGAGCCACTTGAGGGAGCGCCACTCTTACTTCCAGCAGGCAAGAGGTTAATTTTGTCAGCTTCTAGGAGGGCGGGGGTTATCTGGACCAAGCGCTTCGGAGGAAGAAACTGCCACGGGGGAAAATCAACACAAATTTCTTTCAAGATGAGCGCTACAGGAAAACTAGACCAATGCTGGACCAATATCTGGACTCAACGAGTCGTCATGCAAGACTGCCACAGGGCTAATAATTATTATTGAAAAGATGCTACTAAGAAGTTGAATATTTGATTTGCTCTTTGAAAATAAATCAGGAATTACAACGTGTTATTCCTTATAATTGGATGTTCAAGTGTGGGAAAATGTTTGATTTCAGATTTTTGGGGTGTTTTGCAACAGGGACAAGTGTGGTCTCAAACTTTTGATATTTATAAATCAGAAACTGCCTTGTTTGGACATAGTTTCAATTGAATCATTTTCTTTCAAATCTGTTTCAACTCTGCTAAAAGGTCAACATTTTTAAATGTCCCTACTTAAAAATAATATCTCCAAACGAGCATGAAGACATGATGAAAGCCTGTTAATATGCTTGTTACTATGAATGATGACGACACAACGTACGGGTTCATATCTTTCACGGAGTAAGCCTGACTGAGGAGGATTTCAGATCAGAATTTGAAAACGTCATATTCACCAACCATTTCAAATGGGTTGACGAACATGGACTTGAGCCGTGCCACTTTCTGTTGTCCTGGCGTCGGCTGGGCTCTGTCAGTCTCCTCGTCTGAGCTACTGCCGAAGGCTGTGATAATGGGGCTGGCGCTCCGTACAGTCCCAGGGTGGACTTCAGGGAGGGCTTCTTCCCCAAACAGAGCAGAGTAATGAGCAACTGGAACGGAGCGAACCACTAGGAGAGGCAGAGGAAATGGGACAATGGCTCCAAGTCAGTTTTTATTTCACCCATGCCTCTTCAATAGGACCAAAGGACCAGCATGCAACGAGGCTGGGCAGCTTTCTTCCATGTCACATTCACACAGGAACAAAGACAGTAAAGGTGTCTATAAATTGAATTCTGGGACGATAGCTACATTCTGAAGTGTGTGACTTTCAAATGCATAAGGAAAATTTATGATTTCTTGCCAATTTTTGGAGTCATAACCATTTCCTGATGGGGTGCCCGGTTTCAGGCACACAGGCTTTATACACGAAGCCGGGGAGCCTGAAACTGAACAAAAGAGCTAGGCCTCGTAACAAAAGACCGTACTCGGAACCAAAGACTGAGCTAGTGGGCATTGCTAACATTTTTTCAGCTGTCAATAGTGGGGGAAATCTGTCATTGTTTTGAAAGATTATACCACTGTTTGTGGCATTCCGCGCGAGCGGATTACCACAGGGACAAAAGTGCTCCAGTGCTCCAGGGATGAGCGATGAAATACCACTGCATGCTAATCTGGCCCCTACTGAAATGATGCTAAAAATGCACTGTGCCAGTTTCGGGAACAAAACAAAATTACATAACACCACACAATCTGGGCTCTCTTTACAAGGCAGCAGGCCTGGCTGAAATACATGGGCATCAATGGAGGTTGCCTGTCAGATTAGAGTAGTCACCAGACAGTCATTCGTGTGGGTGTAATTGTCCAGTTAATGAAGCTATAATTTTATGAAGAATTTTGAAAATGGAAAATCTTGAAAATCACACGGTTTTACGTCACGTAACTTCAAATTACACCCGGCAGCAAGTGGTTAAAAACACCCAATTTCACAACCACTGAATGAATCATTCATGTTAAGCTTGATTTTGATTGGACATTCGAGAAAAAAATGTGGTATTTGACTCTTGCTGGGCAGGTGTAAGCTATGTGTTGTAAAATTGTGAGTTCTTACATAATACTTACTGTTATTTTGGTCTGGGACGTCTTGCTGTGGTGTAGGGTCATGAGGACAGTACAGGAGACTGTTTAGTGGTCTAGGGGTCTGTTTGATTGGGGTAGGGGTCTCCATTGGTGACGATGGGGAGGCAAATATCTTGGGACTTGGGCTCGGTTTCTGAGGACAGTAGCGAGGACAAAAGAGACGCAAAAATGCAACACGTGAATTGAGGAATTGAGAGAAACACAGTGTGGAAATCAGCTAACCAGAGAAAAAATTCACACGCCTGTGAATTCCGCTTGATACTGAGGGTTGGTCCTACCTTGATGCGGCCTTGGTACATCCTGGCTTTTAGGACCAGCTGATGGACCTCGTTCAGTTGTTGTCGCACCAACGGGGGGATGGGATTACAGCAGGCCAACACTCCATGGGGCTCCCTGGTGGACACATCACAAGAATGGAAAAACTGTTGAAGGCTACCTTTTCATAAGAACATTTTTGGTCCATTCCATGCCCCCATCTATTAGCCAGGTTTTGCTTCTGAACATTCTGAATGAACAACCCTCGCAGTTAAAGAGTTTATAGACACAAGGCATTCTTTAAACGCATGTATAAAGAGGCCCCTTAACTATGGCAACAGAAATTATATTTAACATTCATCAAAAGCGGGTAACTACAGAAATATAAAAGGATCGTGTCTGCAGCACCAACTGCCCCGTAAAATCTCACTATTGTCCAACATCTGTCCCGAGCTGAAGTGCACCCTATTCGGGGAAAAGAAACACAGGTGGTTACAAGCAGGTTCCTGCACGCGTTCTGCATGTATACAAGACCATACATGCTAAAGTAAATTAGTTACGCGTACTCAACGTGCTCCGCGTCAAACGCGCATAAACTTGCGCGCATTATGGCGCGCCTATGCGTTGAGTACCAAAAAAACATGCCCTCGTTTGTTCCGCTCGCAGAGGATAACACTGGCCAATAAAAACGCAGCATGTGTGGTGAGCTGAGGCTCAATGACAGAGAATCTAAACGTATTTGAAAGCGGGGAGAGCAGAGTCTGCGATGTCAACCTGACTGGATTGACACAGTTCGTGACACCTCACCTTGGAAGATTCTCGGCAACTTGGAAGAGCATGTGATTTGGTAGGACGTAGCCTGTGCTTTCGTCTTCCTGTCTTCCTACCCGGTCCCTCCAAGCATACAGCAGCTTAAGTGCCTCGTACTGCATATTAAAACATAGGTCTACTATAACATGGGTCGACAAATTTACGAAGTTTCAAACTGGCCTGTTTTCTACAAACCCTTCAACCTGTGACACTTATGCAAATTGGTCCGAAGTCTGAGGTCTTTCCAACTTGTCTGATTCCCAACTTGGCGGCATTGCATGCCTCTGCAGACATAAAGAGCTTGATTACATCCTAATACCGAAGAGATGATTGACCCTATTGATGAAGGCTTCCAATCGTCTCTAGGAGAAGCAAAGGATGGACACTTCCGCTACCTACCTGTTTTGGATTGAAGGACTTCTTGCTGCGTTTCCACAGAGTTAGGTAGGAATCGTCTGTGAAAATGAGCTTCTTGTAGCGCTGTAGTTAAAAAGAGAGAAAGACAAAATTCTGTGACGACTCAAAGACTGGACAGTTTTAGCAATGTGACACACTTGCAAAGGGTCAACTTCAATGGAAAGAACTCTCGGTGTGGGGCCTCCGTTGATGATAAAGAGAGCAAATGTTCCAGCAAGCAATGACCTCGTATGAGGTGTACTTGAACATGCTTGATGAGGTGTCTACCGTACAGAGTAATTAACATGTTGCCCCCGCCTCTCCATTTGTCACCAGTGAGGGCGTATTCAAGCACGAAAGCAGAAAGGAACCACGCCTCAGTGTGATGCTCTTGCAGCAGATAATGAGACCTAGAGTGAACCAGGATCTCCCGAGTCTGGAACCTTTAACGATGATTCTCGGGACTGAAACCAAAGCCAGTGACAAAAATTCTCTTACCCGGAGGCAGACCTGTCTGCTTTGCTCCAGGGTCTGCTTCAGCAGGTTGTTGGCCTTGTTACCTCTCTCGATCAGCTCGTTCTTCATACGGTGATATATGTACAGCAAGTAGTGGGTGTCGGCACGGCTGTAGCTGATCATCTCCTGGGGCAGAGGTCTGCAAAGGTCAGAGGTCAGAGAAGCTGTCATTTAACACTTGAGAATTCTAAGCTGTCACACTGGTCTTCACAGATTTTGCAGAGCCATCTTCCAACCTGTGCATGCAGCACGTACCTTATCCTCCAATCAGCAAGCTGGTAGGATTTGTCAGGGGACAGGCCGCAGTAGAGTTGGAGCAGGTGAGCGAGGGAGTTTCGGGCCTTGCCGAGGATGCGAGAGGCCTGGCCGGTGTCAAACATGTTGACCACGTAGAGGCCGAGGTCCCGCTGCAGCCATTCCACATCCATGTCAGCCCCGTGGAAGACCTGATCACAATTTTTAAACAAACATCCGTCGGCATGAAACAAGAGATTTTTTCAATTCACAAATGGGCTTTTTGGTTGGAGCCAGGGATGTGGTTTGACATTACACATGACTCTATGTGAAGTGGCTCAGGCCACTACCGTAGACCTGTGTGTAATTCCAAGCCACAGCCAAATATTTGGACTTGGCTGAATGTGTATAAATACACAGTCTTTGCAAGGCCACCAGATCAGATTGCAGCGAACTGTTAATAGACAGATCACCTTGACAATGGCTGGGTTGGTGAAGGAGTTGTTAAGGATTTGCAGTTCACTTCTGAGAGCCAGTGTGTCAATGATGTAGTCATGGCGACCCGTCGAGATCTGCATGAGGCAGGTGAAACCCTGGAATGACCGGTAGGAGTGGTGCTGCAAGCCATGGAGAGAAACACAACATGAACTTGGGCTTCCTAGTTACCTCGCAAATTAGAATAAAAGGGTGTTCTTGAAGACAGTGACTAATTGACACAAAGGTGAAAAAGATAAAAAGCAAACTGGGTGGGGAGGGCAAGTAAAGACAGACTGACAAAGTCGTCCACTCATCAGCAGACTGATCGCACCTCTAAATCAACGGCAAATTCATTCAGCGAGTCCAGCGTCCGACTGAGTTCCTCCAACTGCTCCACTGTGTCCACCAGCGTGAGCGGGGTTGTGTCAAGGGGTTCGTAAGAGGGCGAGTCCACGGGGAGAAGCATGGAGGGGTCGGGAACGAAGTGGTCCAGCTCATACTGGTAGGGGTGGGCCGTACTGGGGTGGGGGAGGGGAGTAAAATGATGTTAATGAGTAACAATTAAGGGTGGCAAAAGTCACTTCAATAGTAGTCGGTAACTCCAGACAGATGGAAACAATTTTAAACGCAACTGAGCATCAGTAATGGTGGATATGTGCCCTTTATAAATATCCAACGTTATCGTTGTCTAGGAGCCTCTTCGAAAGCGCATTAGCCAATTGGCAACAATGTTACATAAATAATTCAGAGGAACATTGTTTGTGGCCTACATGTCTTCACTTTCATCAGTTCCCACTCGCTGCTGATGGATGAAGGCTGAGACTGCATCGGGAATGTCTTTGCCTTCTGACTTGCTTTTGCTTGGAGACAATAACGCTGGGTGGGACAATAAGAAACGAAACCACATCATTTCACTCGGTTTGCACAACGGGAATCACAGCACAAGTAGAGAAGAAATGAGTTTTAATAAATGGGCAAACACAAATGGTTCCTGCTCTTAATTTGAACATGAACATTTCCACTGGAACCTTCAAACTTCCCAGAGTTAAAAAACTCTCACTCACTCGCCACAAAAAAAATGGATTAAAATGGATGAACACAAATGGTATTTGTTCTTGATTTGAATATTATGACACTTTTGATGTAACTTTGCAAACTTTAAAAAAGGTCCAAAAAAGTCCTCCTCACCCCAGCGAAAATAAATTTGCCTGGCCTTTGAACTTTCTACAAGCATTTCTAGTGTCATGTACCTTTATTGAGCGGTTTCAAGGCGTTTGGCTTGCTGGTGATGATTGGGACAAACGGTGTGTTGCTGTTGTTGATCTTATCCTTGAACTTCAGCTGCGGTCGGGAAATGTTCTTGGCATGCATGAGGTGAAACGATCGACCCTTTTGTGACTCTGTAGAACTCTGGGGAGAGAAGTAAAAAAATGGCATTCATGCTAAGGTTCAAAGTCCTGCGAAATACCACACACAATGTAAAGAGATTCCAAGGAATTTCAGAAGGAATCCAATGTGATACTCTTTTGACTTAAAGGTTAGCATAGAATTCAGGAGTCTTCACCGACAGCTCGAGGGCTTGTACCACGCACCTGTTGGTTCCAGCTGGCCACTATGAGCTTGGGAGGAGCCTTGGGCTGGGAGCCTGGGGGGAGAGCTGCCTTGCCTGGCTTGATCAGTCCGGTGGCTTCATCCAGGAGCAGACCCTGGTTGGACGGAAAACCACAACTTGAAGACGTTAGTGACAGAATAAGGGACAGAAACTACACGAGATTACTGAAGACTTGTAAATTCAGGTGATCTGGTTAGGAAGTTGAACCCCTCACCACTTTCTCAAGAATGGTGTCATTTGTCTCGATGATTGCATCCGTCTTGTCTTCAAGCTCAGGGGCAGAGCTTCCCCCTGTCAGATGCGCTTTACTGCCTTGGAGATGCATGAGGCCATTGATGCTGTTAAATTGGAAAAAAAAATTGCACGTCAATCAAATAAAGGAGACACTTAAAAAGACAAAGAATACCCACCTCAAAATGGTGTAAGCACGAAAAATAAATTGCACCAAATTTCTTCCATATCAGTTTGTCCATGTAACTATCAAAAGAGAATCTTATTTGCAAATATAACAAAGGGAGGTACTTTTAACTCTAGCAAATGCAATTTCTTACGTGACAACACTTTAGCTTTTGTACCAAGCACAAATAGGTTCATATAATAATAATATCGATTTTTATGGCGCACTTACATGTATTTGGAAAACTGATCAAGGCATAATTCCATTATTATTATCCCTGTTCACTGGGCCCATGAAACATTCCAAATACTCCCTGGAGAGTATACAGCTCGATGCTGCCATTTCGGCGCAAAGCAGCTAAATCAACCCCAATAACCATCTCTGCCCTCACAGATGCCCAATTACTCCTGGGTGGAGAGAAGCAATGAGTGGCAAAGTGCCTCGCCCAAGGGCACACGCACCATGACCCCAGGCTGGATTCGAACCCGCAACCTGTGGTTTTACCCGCTGACTATGAATCCCATGCTCTTCACCTCAAGGCCACGGCACTCCACGATGTAACAATGTCAAGTTCCAGGTGTGAAATACAAGAACACAGTGTTGCTTCTTCAACAGAATGGGTACAAAGAGGATGAATCCATTCCAGTATGGGGGAAAATGGACCTCCACTAAAGTCGGAAACTGCTTCAGCTGAAGTTCTTAATCCTCAGTATGTTTTGATATGACTTGTGTATATACTTGTGGGGGGCGGGGTTGAATGCTCTGTATCATATAGCAGACACAGACATGAATGGCTGGTGGGTTTGTTGTGGTGGTCGTTTTGTTCCACCTGACCTTATTGTAATATTATCTTAATTTTAATTTTCCTTGTTTTAATGTGTTTTATGACTTTGTAAATCATTTGTTTCAACTTAACCCTAACCCCCAAGGGTTGCTAGCCCTAACCTTCCCCATTTACACAAAGTTAAACACCCATATGGGACTTGGTGCACACAGGCTGTTGGACTTTGTTTTTCTGAGGTATGCCATACCCAATGCAAAAGCCAGCTGTTATGGGCCTACCAGACCTATCCCTGTAACAGAATTCAACACTTTACTACTGTTTAATTCTGTGTGGTTGGGGAAGGTTAGGGTTAACCTGTTTTTGATGTACTGTTTTGAGTTATTTAATATGTATTTATATAAACAAGTTTTAGTAAGAATGTTAAATTGCACTGCACCTTCAAACAGCATGTTGCTGAAGCTGGCACATTAAAAATTCATTATTATTACCATTATTAATCTCTAAAACCTGAGCAGCACCTGTGTCTACAGAGCTGAATGATAACCGATGGCAATTGATGAAAAACCCGAGAACCCCTGATGCCACTGTGCCTATACCTGTAGCAATGTACCTGTAACGGGGGAAAGACATGATTCAGCCCCTTTTAACCTCAAACTTACTTCTGCAGAAGTCTTTCAGACTGGCTGTGGCAGTACTGGCGAAAAGTCTCGTAGCTGGAGTAGAAGTCATAGTCATCGCCGTGCGGAGGGAGGGCATGTGCAGCCTTCGTTGCTAACATCAGTCGACCCAGGGTTTGCTGTGAGACAAAAAGACAAAAGGCGCCCATCTCTCAATTCATATATATCTTTTTTCTGACCAGTCTCATCATGCTCATGGTTTGTGCACAAGTTGTCCAGTGGTGTCTGTATATGGAACTGTTTCCCTTTCACACTATACCGAAGAATTTTCAGTTATTTTTAACACGTTGCAGCAAAACTGAGAAAAAGCGTGCAAATCTCTGACGGTTGCCCTTTGCCCAGCATGCCCAGACACGAATTGAGTGCAATAAAAATGGAACCACGACAACCTCCATGACCTCCGCCCGAGTAATGTTCTCCCAGCGTAACAGAATGGACCTTGGACATTACTACTGGCACCACAAATGACCTAAGCTTTAGATGTACCTGGGAGAAAGTGGCTACATCTTTAACACCTGGAAACAATTCGTCACTTTCCGGGACAAATTCGACAGCTTCTTGATCATCCGTGTTACTGGTGGTCGCCATTTTGGTTTTTCGACCCGACTGGTACCTGTAATCTTTTATTAACTTAATAATTTGGGGTTGGAAAGATGCCTGGCTAAACCTACACGTAGTAGAGCGCCCCCACAAGATCGAAACCCTCCAGGTGAATGAGTTGGAACATGAGTTAGTTGCTGTATGTTATGCGTGAACACGTCTTGCCCTTTTGATGCACTTTTACAATTTTTGTGACAATTATTGGTGCTTGACTTTCGCCGTCATTTTGATATAAAGATACACTGAACAAATAGAAGTGCAATGGAGTTCCAGTTGATAAGAATGTACCTGGGAAGAGTTTTTCTTAGTTGATATTTCGGCAGAATTTTTCCCTGTGCCCGTGGAGTCAAGCTGTGTACTTTTCTTTAGCAATGGCTAACTTGAATGCAGATTTAAGGTCGTACCTATCAAGCTCTAAGAACGGATCATCTGGGGCAGGAGAAAGCGGCGGCTTTGCGGCGTCTGGGAAACGGACGCTGAACACGATGACCAACTGGTGGAGGGGGAGTGGTGATGGAGGAGAAGGGGGTGAAGGGGAGAAGATGTTGGCAGGGGATGTTGCCAGCAAACCGGCGGAGGATGATGGAAATGGTTGGTTCAACCAGGCGCAGAAGGATCCCTTCTGCCCAACGCTGGTAGGTTTTTATCTTGGGCTGGTTCTGACAATTGGTAAGATCACACGATCGCTCTGCACGACAGGTCGATTCTGCCTGAAATCTCCAACTTACTTCCCTTTTTGTAGTTGATGGTGTATACCATTTATGTGTAGACGGTTTTTGCATCCCACTTCCTTGAGAATGAAATGCCAAGAAAGTTGAGTTGATGGACAGGACAAGTGAAAAGTATTTCAAAATTGGCAACTTTTTCTCGTCCGCCTGGCATTTATTTCAGAGTAAGCGACAGAGAATCCTGGGCTTCATGACTTTCATCGTAGCAGGGGCTTTCTGCTTTGGTCTTGCTGCTGTTTATGCCCCATTCATTGTCCTGCGAGCTCGGAAATTTGCGTTGTTGTACACCATGGGAAGCCTGTTCACCATAAGCAGGTAGACACCTCGTGAAAAGTGGAATGCTGGCAAGGTTGTTAACTCCCCCCACCCAGGTGCCTTTTTGCATTTTAACCTTGCAGAAACCTGCTAAATCAATGAAAAACGGGAAAACTGTAAGTAAGTCTCGGCTTTATTTTCCTTCCCACAGGATCTTTCAAAATCCACTGGTTTTTAAAGGGTTTGGGAGGGTAAGAAGTCCAGGCTAAGGGGTTTGCGTGTAATCAGTGGGAACAGTTTTCACAAGGAGCCACGTTGGACATCAACATTTTACGCCAATGTGGCATGGTTGATTTCATGAACAGAGATTTAATATCAGAGAGGCATAGAATTTTGTTCTCTGGTATGGACACTGGTAGAACCTTACGCTACTGGCATACCAAAAAGCTGCTAGATATTATGAACAGCACTCTCAATTGACTTGATACATGTACTTGACAGTCCTGATGTACGCCCTGACTACCTTGTGTGTCTGAAAGTTACTACTGTGGCTAGAAACAACCCAGATGCCACTGAAGGCCACTGGCTAGCGGCTGTGGCCACTTCCATGGAAAAGTGTGTTACTACTAATAGCCACAGCCAGTTGAGTCAAACATGCAATAATTATGTTCGTAGGGACTTTTCCATATGAAATCCAACATTCAACACTCTGAGGGAGCCAAATGGGGCTTACTTTTCTCTCGAAAGTCCCCTTGGCATCAAGCCTCATGTAAAGTGAAAGTGGCGTAGGCTGTCCCTTCCTGGATCCTGCAAAATCCAACTATACCACCTGGTGGATTTCCAAGGATCAGGAAGGGATGGGGTGGTGTTATTTGGGGGAAATCTGACCTTGGCAATGAAATAAAATCTTATCGGTTTCCAGTTTCTCCCTCCTGTGGGGTCCTTGGTACCACCTGAAGCACCTCTTCTCGTCAGACAGGCTACCCTTCACTGTCATCTACTTCACGTCAATGTTCCTAACACTGTATTTTTCCTTGATGGTGAGTTCACTGTTACAACTATTTTCAATGAAGCAAACTTCTTTTTCACAAATATTCTCTCAAGTGTAGGAGAAACATGTCTGATTGCACCAGGGCGGCCTTTGCATTTTTGTGAAAATACTAAAACAATTTTTTGGGGGGCTGGATAGGGAAGCCTCAGGTTATGCAAATACTGGAAATGCGTGTGTTTTTTATGCTTGAACTGTTTGTCCGTTGTGAGGCTTGACATTGTTTCCTTTTTTTTTCTGTTTTTCTCTCACAGAGACAGTCAACCTTACCCACAGTTATCTGCGCCGTTTTCCAAATTATTGCTTTAGTCTGGTAAGTCTGTCTTGTTATTGTTTACTTATTGAAGTTGCGGTGGAAAACACCACAGAGCCCCTTCTTGAAAGTATAGCATCGGTTCTGCATTTTCTATCAATTAGTTTGAGAAATGAAGTTTTTTTGGGATACCTCTGTACTGCAGGTACATTGTGAGTTACATTCCGGGCGGCCAGACAGGACTGAAGTTTTTCTCTAAGCTCTGCAAAGCGGCAGCCAGCAAGACACTTTCTAACGCGTTGCCCGTGTAGGCTGTCTTCTCATTATCCCACGCCAACTCATCTCATGGAGCCGGCCCTTGAGTACTCGGAGTTTCTCTGGCGTCAGGCCATAATTGAAATGGCGGCACGGCTTGCATCAATTCCAGGAGGAACCATTGATCTTTGGAATGGTTCACACAGAGCTTTTCAGTAGGAGTTCTAAAGCCCAGCATAGGGGCCCTGAACAAAAGAAGTAGCCGTTGGTCATCTAACAATATCATCCCCTGAGGCTGACTTAACGCAGACGATTTTGGCATAGCTGTATGGTTGCTTGTGGGCATTGGGCTCGATGCCAATACAGTTTTAATAGTCAGTGCCTCTTCGTCGTTGGTCAGGGAGTACTTGTGCTCTGAATCTGCAGAGAGTGGGACCTCACGGTGATATGCACTTGGCCAGAATTATATAGCAACTTGTACGTTGACATACCTGTATTGAACTTGCTGTTCAAAAGATGCAGCCCTGCCTACTGTTACTGGAATTTTCAGACTTCAGAAGTTTGGAGAAGCTGTCCACAGACACGTACCTGACAAGAGAAGATAAATAAAATCAATTTTTTTTCCATCATGTATGGAATTCCCAACCTTGGCAGTTAAACCTACTTAGGTTTCACATAGGGAGGGAATTTTTGTGAAGTTGTAAATTGTCTTGCTCAAGACACAACAAAGGACTCGATGCCTGGTTTTGAGACCCCTGGTACCACTTGCAGATGTGACCCACTTTTTTGAACTCAAAATGTGTAAATGTAGATGTAAACATTTTTTCCTCACGTTCTCGTGGATAATTGTAAATTATTATTTGTCAACATCTGAAAGCTATTTGCTGTAAAAAAAAAGAAACTACTCAACAACTTGAAGTTGTTGACAGACTGAAAATGTTTGAATTAATCACAGAGTTGTTTTTTTAAAATCTCCTTGCATCGTTGTGCAATCTGCAAGCTTGCTTTTACAGTCTAAAAATATTAACCACAGAGTGTGAGTTTGCATCTATTTGTTCACTAGCTTTGCGTCTTTTTTGAGATGATCAGCCCCTGCAAGGCATGCCTTTTATTTAACAGATACTTTGGTGTGTTTTGTATGGAAAAAAAAGTGGCATAAAGGAAATCTTGGAAGAAACTTGCTCCTTAAATGTCTGGTTGATTTCTTTGCGCATCTGTTGTGTGTAGCTTGAGAACTCACCTGTCAGACCCACTTACATGTTCAGAGGGAATTGTAGAAAATACTATTTTTTGGCATGCAGAGAACTTTATAGACTAATATATCCAGTTCTGCCCGTACCTTAGCCTGGTCTGCCAGCGCTTAATAAAGCATCTGCTAGCATGGTGCACATGAAATATGCATTAGATGTCGAACCTCCAACATAGAAACCCCAAAAATGAATGCTTCCCGGGGAGCTTTGAGGTCTGTGAAAATCCTCTTCCATAAGGCAAGTCTCGTCAGAATATTTTCCACGTCGACTGAATGTTCTAGAAACTCGGTTTGTAGGTCAGTCTCGATATTCTGCTCTGTGTAACGCTCGATTTGTCAAAATGAATGTGATAATGTGACCCACAGACGGCCAGGAAAAAATGTTCAAAATCAGTTTTTAACTTATTCACAGCCTCGTGGTCGAAATGTAAACATAGCCCTCGCATTTAATTCAATTAGCTCGGAGTTGATAGAGAGGTTGATATCTCTTGTCACCGAGTCGAGTTGTCGACTTGGTGATTTTATGTTGTTCTTGCCATTTGAATATTTTGCTTTCTAGTACTAATCAGCTTTTGGAGAAACTAATTTCAGAGTTACAAATTCGACAGTTGCACTGCGTGTTGCGATTAGGGCCTACTATGAATTTTAAAGCTCTTGAAGTGGTGACAACATACAATGAATATGTCCATCGTGAATACAGTTGATCGTGAATAACGATTAATGTCAGGAACACATTGTGCTTGCTTTCCTTAAATATCTCGTGCCTCTCAATTTGAATGGAATTTACCGTGAAAAGACATGGAACGAGTCGTATGGTGCCACCACTGATGGCCGAATTCATCAATTATGGAAATGTGCCTTACGGCATGCAAGTCCAATCCGGAAATGCAGACATTGTCTCTTCTGGCTAGAAGCCGTTAGCAGAAAATTTCTTTCGAAGCTAACGTCATTCTGTTTTGCATTTGGGTCATTGCTTTTTATATTTTGATCCCTCTGGCCGGTACACGTTAATAATAAGCCCACACATTGTTCCATCCAGCTCTTCTTGCAAGAAGCTCCAATCTTGTTTGCCGGAAATGCGTATGATAACGCCTTCACGTGTTTGTCAGGCGAGGGCGCTAATCCTCCCCTATCCGGTCGTTTTATCCATGTGTCAATATAACTACGAAGTTCGGGGGACCACGTCTTGCGTCGTGCACGCAGTACACAGCCTGTTGATTAGGAAGACATCTAAATCTGTACGGCCCCGCGCCCTTTCGATCGTGGGCGTATTTTCTGTTTGTCGTCACACATCGAACGACTGCCACTTCTGTGACGCTCAGACGCTGGCGTGCAGTTGTCGAAACTTGGGCCCACATTGGGAGTCCAAGTTGACAGTTTGCAGACACCAATACGGAAGATTATTACAAAGGCGCCCACGCTCAGGCCTCTACTCTCTAATTTACGGAATGGACTTTTCTTCTAAGACCCATGGCGCTGAATTCCATGGCTAGCCGGGGGGAGGGGGCGCAAGGGGCGGCTCCCCCCCCCATCTTAGAAGAGCCTGGTTACACCACTGGCTTTATATATAGTGCAGTGTTTTTTGTGGGGGTGGGGCCATGGGTCAACTCGCCTGTGCAAGCTGAACTCAATGACTATGCATGAATGATACTCCCTGAAGGTGCCTGCGCGATTTGTCAGTGGACCTCTCTAGCTCAAAACATAAAAAAATGAACACTGAACTCAAACATGGGGGTCACTGACTGGGTGCGTTTCTTTGATGGGGATCCAGTGTGAACTTGGGGGGGGGGTGATTTGCTAAAACACGCTATTTTCAAAAGTGGGCTCTCCAATATATCACACATTTCCACCGTCTCCGCTTGCGCTGCCACTGGTTGTAAAAATCTGAAATGTTTATAGAAATCAGGTGTAGATGGTAGCTCTACAGTGCCATATTGAAAGCATACTTAGCAAAATGCGTATTATTGTCGTTTTATGAGTCAGCCTGAATACTCACCATGCGATCGTACGGTCACTGGCTCACCTACCCTGAGACGTACCGAGGGCTCATCCCTCACATCAGCCGACTGTTAATAATGCAGGAGTAACAACCCCCCCCCCCAAAAAAAACAAGTGTTTTCTTTTGATTCCCTGTTATTCCCCTTCAGTCATAGGCATGACCATTTGCTTCCCTTATTATCCATCAATTCTGTACAAAGTCTCGGCGTCGTCGGGACTTTCCTGATGCTTTATTTTTGGACTTAATATCTGCATGTCCCATTATTGTTCGTGACAAAATATCCTTCGACGTGGAACTCGATTTTAATCATGGATCAGAAAGATCCAATAAAGTACCTTCTTAATTTAAGACAGTCTCCAAGACTAGCGGACACACACCTTTCAATTATTGATGCTCGGGATCGTTGATATACGTAAATGTGATTTCCCCCTACACAATGCAAACCAATCCTATTACGTATTATCCAAAAGGTTGATTTTTTTCCCCTGGTGAATTTCAGACTGTCCGCCCACACAACTTGCCAAGTTAACCACGTTAGACATTTCAAGAAGATTTGACAGACAGGAAGGAACGACGATTTAAAAGTTGAAGTGTCCGTAACACTGCGACATCTTAAGAAAGCGACTTGATGAACTGAGGTCTAGTGGACAGAGCGCGACTCGCGCAGATATGATCAGGTAAGCAAAGATAGACGTATCAACCGTTAAGTTCAATATCGTCAACTTTGTAACGATTATGAGTGAGTGGTTTTCCTTCTTTTTCTGTTACAGACCTCTGATTTAAAACCTGTGTTCGGTTTGGAATACTGGTATATCACCATCTCTCTTGATGTCCTGTGTTCAAATCCAAGCACCGGATGATAGCTTGAGCCGATACGAAATTTTTGGCTGCTGCCAACACTTTGAGATATCGGTAAAGGCATCTGCTGCCCTTTTAAAGCATTGTGCACAATATCCTTCAGATCCGCTACCCCATACACTCTTTAACAGGGAAGCAAATCTCCCGGTTCAAGGAAAGCGCATTAAAAAGAATTATTCGGTGATTCCCAATAGTGCGCCTCTAAGAGTTTGAAACGCGTTGGCCAATTACAACGCGCGAAAGTCGTCGACCCTTTCCAAACGTGCATTGGGTGGACAAATTTCGCGCATTGTGCAAACAGTGTTAAGATGGCATGAGTGTTTTTCTTGTTTTATTTTAGTTGACTGGATGATGAAGGTGCCCCGTTTTTTCCCCCGTAAATGTCTACCCAAACCGCCAGAGTGATAATTAAAAATGTCGCTCTACTTCCAAACTACAATTTGGAACGATGCAGTAGGCCTGAGTCTGTAAACCAGCACTGAACGCGTTTGGTGTCAAGTGCACAGCTGTTTTTTTTGTGTGTGGGTGTTTGTCCAGAAAACCAGCGGCGTTGTGGTTACAACTTATCTCGATTTCGGTGTAATCTATCACGTAACATGAGGTGATTTCGGGCTTGTTTAGTTTGAAGAGGAGTAGGCCCTATTTCCGCTGAAACGTGCGAAAACTTCTGACGTTACTTTCCAATATTCCAATCAGTGCTTATGGCCGCAAACAGACGGTACCTCGCTTCAGGTTCATTCACCCGGCCCGGTTTGCTAGCGGCTCGACCTGTCGAAAAGAAGACGAAACGCAAAAAATGTTATTCACCCGGCTGCGGAAATTGGCCTGAAAGTGCACTTTGCTCGATGGTAACTTGGGTACACAAGGCAAGAACTACCACTGGGAAATACCGGTTCTATACCTTAAGGCAGAGCACGCCTCCGAGATAGCGAGGGATTGACACTACTCCGCAACACTCTGACCAGCTAGCGACTGCCCACTATTTGCACGCCGAAATCCCAGACCAATAGCTCGTGGCTATTCGAGCTGGCCGGAGCTTAACCAGACAGTGCCCATGTGGATAGCTGTGGACAGTAGGCTCGTGGGACATTGGAAACCGCTGCATAAAAAGGGCGGGCTGCTTCGTACACGGAGCAAAAATGCTAAGCAACAGCTTGAGAACCGCACGTTTTTAGGAGACTGCACCTCCTGTACTCGTAAGCATCTTCATTATCGTTTTCGTTATCAATGAGCAATTCCAAGTATTTTACAATCATCATTCCCCACCGCCTTTTTTCGCAGCCTTTGGATTTGCCGTCTGCTTCGACGGTGTCTTTAATGCCTTTCAAGCATCTTTCGAGATGCATTATTTTTCCAATCACACATCGGCAAATGCTGCATTAGTCGTGATTCGTGATTTTGTCTTTAAAAAATCATGATTCACAAATGTGCGAAATGTGTTTGTTGTTATACCTGTTCATAATATAAGTAATTTAAAGCCAGAAAAAAAATATGCTTTACGATTTTTATCCAATCATCGACTGATATACTCAATCAGTCAGTTAACTCGTTTGGTGCACTATGGAGAAACGACTTTATTGCCTGTGTCGTTGGTAGAATGTTTACTGTTAAATATCCAAATTGTCAACTGTAATCCCTTGATTGATTATTTGTTTTCAAAATTTACAGGTAGTTCCAAATTCTTGCAAAATGTCGCGAATTCAGTTGCCATTGTTTCCGACCCTGCCACTCGGGTACCTGCTCCTATTCGCCACCTGCCTGTTCCTGCTGGCCTCACTAGCTCCAGGACGGGCTGCCTTTTACCCAGCCGCTCATGCTAGGCCCTACCGGGACATCTTGGTCCAGTCAGTTCCACAGTACTACTACTATCATCCCAGCCCCGACCCAGGTTCAGGCCAGGGTATCGAGCCACCCGCGTACAACTCCGGCCGGCAGAGGAGTGCCTGGCTCTACGGCGACCGCCCAGTACTAGAACTGGAAGGAAGACCAGGAAGACGGTCTGCTTCTCAAAATGTGGAAGTTAGGGGCGACTCTAGTCCCGTGATGGTCAGCAGATGGGTGAGTTGATTGTCTTCTTGAAACATTATAGATGTACATTACAAATCCTTGATATAGTTCAACAAATCCCCGCACTCTACTCACGGGCGATGCCATCAGTATATAGCCTTGAGCAGAAGCACCCCCTCATCGATTGAGAAGTGCCAAGTTGGTGGGGAGTGTTGATTTTGTTGGTAGATGGTGGAGAGTGTTCATTTTGTTTGGTAGCAATGCTACCGAACGCGTGTATTTCATCATCGTTGGTGAACCAGCAAAGTGCCGTTCCCGCCAAAGGCACCCCCGTTGCTAAGAAATTTGCGTCCCATCTTGATACAGCTCCGGACTCATAGTCGGTCGTAATGGCTTGTTATTCTTGTTGACGGATAAAAAGGTATTTTTTTTTGCAATCTATCCCAGGCTACTCGAAACTCGGTGAGCAAAACAAACGCCCAAGCCGTGCTAGCGTCCCCTGACTACTTTGACATGGGTCTCGAAAGCAGTAGGAAGCGAGGTCCCAACAGCGGGCGAACATTCCAGGGCATGCCGCCATTCCAACCACCTCCCTCCAGCTCCGTCTTGCCTGATCTGCTTCCCCCGAACCTGTTCAACTGGACGGGGGTCATCGGTGTGCGCGCCGCGCGGGCTAAGGACGCCCCTGGTCACCCTGACAGCCGAAAGGGCCTACCGTACAACCGAAGACATCGGCACAAGGATCTGCAGCTATTTGGAGCCAACTATGACAAGAAAAGACACATCCAAGATGCCTTTAGTCAGGTAGGGGCTTTTAGACATCAGAGGAGGGATGGTGATGTCCCGCGTTCTCCATCACGCCATGGATATACAGAGTAAAATCAAACGAGGCAAGGGTACCCGCCTTTACATCATGACTGGGACTTCACTCATCAATATTAAAGGAGAATACGGTGCAGAATACTGTTTCTCGTACTTTCTTATAATTATTCACTCCCGACTTGGTTATATTTTCACCTTTTCCCAGTGTCCGTAAGATCCGTCAAGAGACTGTGCGTGTGCACAAATGTCACACGAAAGTAAGCCCAGTTTGTATCAAAACAGAGTTTAATATACATGTATGTGTATGCATTGATTTGAGAGTTTTGTGATCAAAATTTATTAAATTTGCAGAACAAGGAGAAGCGAGTCTTTGAGACGGCTGATTTATCGCTTGGAGGCTACGACAAGAAACATGCAAAGGTAGCGCACTCGCACACGAACGAGAATGGCGAACCAGAACCTTCCGTTGCTAGAGTGGATCGAGAAAAACATGATTTCCAGCATGCTCATTACGGTCAAGTGAGAGCCGTTTGTTTTGAAATCACGTGTTGGGAAAAATTCTTTGCGCTATATAATGAGATGTGTATGCAAACGTAACTTGTTATAGATCATTCCATTCATCAATGGGGTGCTCTGACGATTCTGGGTTAATGTGTGCAGCTAAAATTGGATGCAAAATGTTTGTGCCTTGTATCATTTATACCCCATTTACCGTAATACAGATTTTAACAAGTGACTTACCGACAGGAATAATGCCAAAATAAAACAATGTTCAGTCCACCCGTAATCTAGAGTATCGAAATATGTATGTCAGTATCTTCTTTGGGGAATGTTCTTCCACTAGGCTGGTCGTGATTCCAACAGTGAAACTGACAACCGGGCGTATCTGGCTTCTTCTTACGCTGCTGCTGTTCGTAACAACAGGAAGCCAGTGGTAGAGACGGCTGACTTATCCTTCGGAGGCTACGACCGGAGCCGCCTGATGAGGGACGGGCGGGGAAAGCGAAGTCACAAGCAAAGCCCGGGGCAAGTCTTCAATGTCATGCCCCCGTTCCAACCCCCGCCCTCCAGTTCCCTCCTACCGGACCTGTTCTCCCCGCACGCTGTCAACGACTCTCTGGGCATCATTGGGCAACGCCCGACGCGGCCCTCGGCCACCAATCCACGGGGGGCCCCCAGCGACCCCAGCCACCTGTCCGGAGATCACCCAATTCATCCCAGCGGCGGCCAAGGACCCCAAGCCGACCCCCAAGGGCCGAGACATGAGGGCCAAGAAGATCACCGCCAAGCCGACGGTCAGGGACTCCGTGACCAGTATGACCGTCCGGTTAAACACGCGGC
Organism: Acanthaster planci; assembly: GCF_054643075.1. Lineage (NCBI taxonomy): Eukaryota > Metazoa > Echinodermata > Asteroidea > Valvatida > Acanthasteridae > Acanthaster > Acanthaster planci. The sequence goes on along the minus strand of NW_028257718.1, from coordinate 2,645 downwards.
CGAGATACCCGAGGCTGTAGCGGACGGGGTTTGGCACGCTCAACGATCGGAGACGCACCTCTATAGCAACCCATTCGCTTCGCTGCCCCCGGGTAGCTACCAGAAACTTCCAGCTCCCGAGTACACGGAAGAATCCGGATCTCCCCAAGAACCCATCCATGCAGTAAGTATCACAGAACGAGAAATACCACGTCAGACTCTGCGACATGACAACCATTCTGCCATGTAGCTCGTGTATGCGAACCACTTTACAGTTCTTTCTGATTCTTATATAGGCCATACACGCTGTTGAACTTTTCCTTGATTCTGTCCTGAGACAGTATCTTTGCACGTTCTTAACATGTGCATACGGCTGTACTGCAGTAAAATAACGCCATCCCATTGATGCTTAAAACGGCCGTTTCACCATAGCGCGCCCCCAAGAATTTGCAACGCGTTGGCCAATCACAGTGCGCGAAATTTGTCGACCCAATGCACGTTAGGAAAGGGTCGACAAATTTCGCGCGTTGTGATTGGCCAACGCGCTATTGTGAATCGCCCGTATTTAATGGCATTAAGTTCAGCGGAACAAAACCCTTTTACAAATGCACATCAATAACTTCACAGGACTGCATACAGAAAAGTGAGGACGAGCTAAAATGTCTTTCAAGTAATACATTGAGTGGCACATTCAATATTTAATTACTTGTAATTCATGAGAAATCACATTGTACTTGTCCTCTGCATTGGCATGCATAAGATACCCATTGGTACCGTCCACTAGAGGCGGACGGGATGTTTGTCAAGACATGCCGTGAATGGTTGGGCAAACCATCCGGGCCAACAGCATGACGTACCTAGCAAGCACTTTATATATCAAGGTCTATATAAAATGACCCTTGACACAGTAAAACGTATACTAAAACTTCTCATTTTTGAGACCCAAAGTCACTTAAGCGAAACAGATCTAAAGCACAAAAATAATACAAGGACACTGACTACCAACTAAAGAACCGACCAACCAACCAAGTGAGTACAAACATGTATCATGACTGGCCTATCGATTAACAAATTTTCACCGGCCAGACAAACATCAGACACACAAACCAGCACGGCTGCTGTCTGCAAAGTCATCCTGTCACTTCAGGCTGGCGTACAAAAAACCCACTATCTTTGACATTTTCAATAAGTAATATCCACTAGAAAAGAAGATTTGAAGGAAATCTGTAATGAGAATTAGAGTTCTTTTGAAGATTCCGTAGCGCCAGGCAGCCTCCAAATCTCGCTGTCTGAGTAATCTCTTGCTTGGAATGTCATGTAATTATAAGTATTATACCAACAGCGACCGGGCTCTTTGGGGGTGGGTGGAAGGAGGATATTCTTTCTTCAAAGCCAATTATACTTTTCTTTGTGGAGGCGTAATCCTTAAAATCCTTTTAATCATGTATATCAAATGATAGACACCCTCAAAAGGCCGACTATATATAACTGTGGAGCCGACGAAATCCAATGTATTATTGTCCTTGGAAAGAAATCCAGCTCGGCGTAATAACACTAGAGGCGAGGATATATTTGCTTTGAAGAATAAGATGTTTTTTCCTGACCGATTCCGTCAGGTTGTTTGTCGCATTCCCTGTGGAGGGTTCATCAACAAAACAGATCTGGCCTGCTGAACAGCTCGCGGGGTGGTCTTATTTCGCCTGGATTATTACAAAATTGACTGTTGAAAAGAACGCTCTCGTAGTATTTGTCAGGCTGGGTAAATTAAAATAAGAAATTCGCCATGAAATACACAAAAAAATCATCAGCAGGAAAGTATGCAATAGCACCCAAAGAGTGGTGGTTTAATGAGAAATTCCGAAATAAATCACGGGAATAACATCGTGCATGTAGGCATAGCCTAAATAGGGAAAAGGGAAAACGAGAATTCCGAAAGTTGAGGGCCATTCTGCGTTTTTCACTTTTCTTTGTTAGATACAAGGGTGTTTTTGCCATCCACAAAATGAAAAGATTTTCTGCTTCGCAATCTTGAGCGTCGTGAGTCCAATTTTCAGGGGGGATGTGAAGCACTACATCAGTTGCAAATCAGTACGCCATTAAAAGTACACAAAAAGGTAAATTGTAAGGTTTTTCTGTTAAGCAAACTGGTGATTACGTCCCTTTCATCTATTTTCTTCCTCTCTTTAGCCTCGGTAAAATTATTCATTTTTTTCCGGGGGGAAGCAAGTGCCTCTTAACTGCAATGCACATGTCAGCAGTTACTTCTTGTGAAACGGATCTCTTGTCAGATTTTCTAATCCTCCTCTACATTGCAGCGAGACGTACTGGTCAAGATCGACAGCCGGCGCCTTCAGCTGACCTACCGCCTCAACGCACCGCCTTACTTCACCTTCGAGGGCCTACTAGCGCAGCTGGCCACCTACCTGATGCCGGGATTCTGCGTAGACCTCGCCGTGACGCGCCGGGATCAGAACTGTGAGATCATCAGTCACATGGCAGCCCTTCAGACGGACCGGACACAAATCTGGCTGATCGAGATCGTGGACACGGGTGGAAACGTACGTATAGAATGTAGACCTTTATCGGGCTGCCGCCATGTTTGTCTTGTTCCCTGTAGACTCATCAGCAATAGCAAAATAACTTTGCATGCTCATAAATAAGGAAAC